>NC_056739.1:1929857664-1929877664 GCF_019279795.1 Protopterus annectens | reverse complement strand
GACTATTCTTCCATGGTATTAGCTAAAAGAAAAGTTTTTCTGCCACTAATAAGGGAGCTTAAAAAAGCACAGTTTAAAACCTACCTTCTGTTTCCTGCCAAGCTTAAAATCTTCCTTCCTGATGGTCCTAAAATTTTCGATGACTTAGACTCTGCTTTACTGTTTATCAAAAAATAAGATTTTGGAAAAATAGAAGAAATGGAATGGGCTAGTCCTTCGTTAAAGAGACTGGCAACTGAAACTTCGTGGAAGACTTCAGAGAAGAAGAAGAGACTAAAAACAAATGATTTGTACTATGTTTTTTTTCTCTCTCATCATTTTATTTTATTATTAATCTTTTAAATATAGTTCCTGCATTTCCAAGAAGCAACAAATATTTTGAAAAAGATTTAATCAAAGTTATTCTCTGTGTGCAAAGAAATGTTTTGTTTCATAAGTAGTCAAAATATCTGGAGATTTAATGGCAAGCTGTGATTTAACTTGTTTCTCTTTCTGAAGAAGAAAAATAAGGTCAGTAATTTGATACATTTTTTTTTCCTTTAAAAGTTTATATGTTCTTCAAATGCTATTCCTAATTATACTTTCTTGATTACACTGCTTATGCTTGTTTGTAAATAATCTGTCATGCTTTAACTAATAATAATTAGAACTAAATAATAGTAAATAATATGTTTTATTTTTAACTCTATTAATATAAACAGTAAGTAACATTCTATTGTATATACTTCTTATAGCTTTCTCTTACATTTTTTTATTTCTGCCTTACACCCTTTTACTTTCTACTCTCTTTTCTTTTCTTTATTAATATATAGAAATGCTTTTGATCATATAGACACAGTAAATAATAAGATTTGCATAGGAGTTGAGTTGGGACAAAAATGTTGAGTTTTGTTACTTATTAATAATTTTGGGCTTGATTTCTCTTACATAGAGTCTGTAATAACCTGTAGAATGCATTGTGAAGGTTTTGTCATGTTTAGATGCATTTACACTGCTAAATGAATGTTTGTCACTAGTTTTAATAAGTTTCCGCCAAAATGTTAAGAGAGACAATCTGGGATGTGGGCTGTCTCATGCACAGTGTCCATGAGCTACTTCAAAAGCTTCAACTCTCAGAATTCTCACAGAGAAGCTGAAAGCAGCTAGTCTCACCTTTGACCTAGATATCACACTGACACATCACAGATACAGGAATGACACTACCTAATTATACTTTCATAATTACACTGCTTATGCTTGTTTGTAAATAATCTGTCATGCTTTAACTAATAATAATTAGAACTAAATAATAGTAAATAATATGTTTTATTTTTAACTCTATTAATATAAACAGTAAGTAACATTCTATTGTATATACTTCTTATAGCTTTCTCTTACATTTTTTTTATTTCTGCCTTACACCCTTTTACTTTCTACTCTCTTTTCTTTTCTTTATTAATATATAGAAATGCTTTTGATCATATAGACACAGTAAATAATAAGATTTGCATAGGAGTTGAGTTGGGACAAAAATGTTGAGTTTTGTTACTTATTAATAATTTTGGGCTTGATTTCACTTACATAGAGTCTGTAATAACCTGTAGAATGCATTGTGAAGGTTTTGTCATGTTTAGATGCATTTACACTGCTAAATGAATGTTTGTCACTAGTTTTAATAAGTTTCCTGCCAAAATGTTAAGAGAGACAATCTGGGATGTGGGCTGTCTCATGCACAGTGTCCATGAGCTACTTCAAAAGCTTCAACTCTCAGAATTCTCACAGAGAAGCTGAAAGCAGCTGGTCTCACCTTTGACCTAGATATCACACTGACACATCACAGATACAGGAATAGCAGATTAATAATATGTGTTAAAACCTATGTCCCAAACATATACATTACTATAACTCATTTAATTCATCTGATTGACAAGCATAAATAATTTTATAACTCTATACTGGAAGAAATTGTCTTGTGATATATTTTAAAGCAGTAGTATAGCATGTTTGTAAAATCTGGTTACTAAAATGTGTTTGCTGTGCATTATTTTGTATAAAGCAGACAGATTTATTGAAGGGACAGCAATGTAAGATGGTGCTCAGTAAAGATACAACTCAGTGAGATCAGATATATATATATATATATATATATATATATATATATATTTATGTGTGTGTGTGTATGTGTGTGTGTGTGTATGTGTGTATGTGTGTGTGTGTGTGTGTTGTGTGTGTGTGTGTGTGTGTGTGTGTGTGTGTGTGTGTGTGTGTGTGTGTGTGTGTGTATGTGTGTGTATGTTGGTGTGTGTGCGTGTGTGTGCATGTGTGTGTGTGTGCATGTGTATATATATATATATATATATATATATATATATATATATATGTGTATATGTGCGTGTATGTGTGTATGTGTGTATGTATGTATGTATGTATATATATATATATATATATGTGTGTGTGTGTGTGTGTGTGTGTGTGTGTGTGTGTGTATGTGTGTGTATGTAGATATGTATATAAATGTTTCTGAGAATCTGCTTAACTATGAAGTATGATTTATAACAATTTCTATGAATACAATATTTTATTTTATTAGCAATAATGAGTTTGAGTAAATGCTCATATACAAGCAATTCAAGTTTTTTTTTGGAAGCTGTTAACTGTATTTACATGACAGAAAATAGATGCATCCTAATATATGTAATGTCTGAATCATATTAGCCAAAGTTTTTGATTTAAATGAATGTTAGAACTTATTTTTCTCTCCTCTTGATTTCTAACATCAAGATTATTTGAATGCTATTTGAATACAAGTGTTTTATATTACATGGATGTATATAGTAGTATGAACAGTTTAAAAAAAAAAAAAAAAAAAAAAGGTTTATTTTAGTTTATATGATGCTGTTTTACCAAATGTGTAGTCTTGTCTTGCTAGATAATTGAATTGAAAACTGTTAACTTCAGTTAAATATAACTAGTATTAAATTGATAAGGTGGTAGCTGACGTACTGCTGCTTAGGTTAGGGGGTTAACTTGAGTGGTAAATACTACTCTAAGTTGGAGTTTACAACTCCAGGCTGGATGCAAGGTTTAATCCTTACATTATTTTCACTTGTTCATTGTTATTTGTATATAGTTTTGACATCCACAATATATTTTGTACATTCATTGTCACTACAAACAAAATTGAATCCTATACGAAATCCCATAAGAGATTCAATAAATACAGCTATATTTAAAGGTACACCTAAAGGAGGAGATGTAACATTACTTATCTTGTTATTTGTTATTTTGATCATAAGATTCTTAAGTTTTAAAAATGCCAAATGACATCTTTAAAAGGAATTTCTTTAAACATTAATGGATTGAATAATCCATGTAAAAGGGCAAGCCTAATAAGATACATTAATTTACATAAGGCCAACTTAGTCTTCCTACAAGAAACCCATCTCTTGAAAAAGATATTGATAAACTAGCCACAAACAAATATACAGTATTGGTTAGTTCAGAGCACACTCAGAAAAAAAGAGGAGTGGCTATTTTATGGAATAAAAGTATGCCCATTCCTAAAACCATTAAGTCTTATCAGGATGACAAAGGAATGTTTTGTATGGTTACAATACAAATTAATGGGAAGACTTACACTTTAATTAATGTATATTGGATACCTGGAATTGGTATTAATACAGTGAAACATCATCTTGATAAGATCATATCATTCTCTATAGGAGATATTATTTTAGCTGGTGACTTTAATTGTATACTACATGAAAGTGATACTACCACTATAGGAAAGAGAAGAATTACATCTAATGCAAAACATTTAAAGGATTTTGCTAATTCTTATCATTTGAATGATATTAATAATCAGATAGATTCAAAATCATTACCATACACCTTTTTTTCTAACAGATACAAAACTTATTCAAAAATAGATAGGGTCTTTATTTCTAACCAGATGGTAACAGATTTAATTAATTCCAAAATCATTTCATGTCCTATATCTGATCATAATTCAATTGTTTTTGAATTCATGATAAAAATACTCATAATGTTCAGATCATAAGGATACCAGCATACTTAACTCAACTAAAAGACTATAAAGAATATATACTTTCAGAAGTAAAACATTTTTAGACATAAATAACACTCCTGAAGTCTCCATTGTTTATGTTTGGGATGCCTTAAAATCATATCTATATGGACAAAGTATCAGATGGTATAATAATAAAAGGAAATCTTGGGATAAGGAATTGTTAGATATTCAAAGTAAATTAGACTCTTATAAACATAATAATAAAGAAAATATTATGGACAAGAAAGTTATTGAAGAAATAAACAAACTAAATGAGAAATACAAAGAAATTTTAACTCATAAAGTTAAAATAACTTTAGAGAAATACAAGTTGTCTTATTCAATAAGCCCCAAATACTTACATAGACTTAAAAATAAAACAAAAGGTTGAATAAACAAAACCATATCAAAGAAATCTTTTCTCTAAGGAAAAGAAGAATGTTTCTAGTATACCAGAAATACTAGATGAATTTAGAAATCACTTTCACAAAATTAACCATAATAATATTAACATGGAACCTAAAGATAAAATAAAGGAGTTTATAACCACAAATATGAATAAAAAGCTTAATAAACAACAGATTAAACTATTGGACAAGAGTATTTCATATGCAGAAGTTATTACACAAATAAATAAGCTTAAATCAAACAAAGCACCGGGTAATGATGGTATTATACCAGAGATATATAAAATCCTTTCTAAAAATACATATTCATTAATACATAAGGTTTTTATTTTGGCCTAAACTGAGTTAATAACCCCCCCATCTTGGTAATATACATTTATTTCGCCAATTTTAAAACCTAATAAAGATCCAACTAGATGTTCTTCATATCGGCCCATCTCATTACTTAATGTTGATTATAAAATGTTTATGAATATCTTTGCTGATAGATTGAAGACAATCATTCCTGGCATTATAGATATAGATCAGACAGGCTTCATTGTAAATAGAAATACTTTTGATAATATAAGAAGAACTTTAACATTAATAGATTTTGCAAATAGGAAAAAGAAAGATTTAACACTTATTAGTCTTGATATAAGTTCAGCATTTGATTCAGTAAGTTGGGACTATCTGTTTACCTTAATGAAGTGCACAAACTTCTCGGATGCATTTGTAAATCTAATTGAACATTTATACAAAGGAACGTTGGCTTATATTAAGGTAGGAACATATGTTTCACAAAAAATACCCATTCTTAAAGGTATAAAACAAGGATGTCCACTTTCTCCACTATTATTCACTTTAGTAATGGAGCCTTGGGCTAATTTGATCAGAAACAGTACTGACATAGAGGGTTTTGAAATAGATGAAAATACAACATCCAAAATTCAACTTTTTGCAGATGATGTTCTAATTACATCAGCAGGATCTAATTCTTCTATACAGTCTCTATTTGACAACATGATGCATTTTAAAAGTATTTCTGGTTTAATATTCAATGAAGAAAAAACTAAAATACTACCTATATATACACGAAAAAATATTCTCATTAGTGATTTTACTAAATATGTACCCAATTCAGGTCAGATAACTTATTTAGGTATAATACTATCTAAAGATATTAAATCTATTATATATAATAATTATAATACCTGTTTTCTTAATATACAAAATCTTTTTAATACCTGGAATAATATGTTTTTTGCTATGGAGGAGAGACTTACAATTATTAAAATGATAATATTCCCCAAGATTTTATACTTAATACAATCAATAATACTTCCACCTACAAAAACAATTATCAAGAAACTGAACACACTAATGTTAAATTTCTTATGGGCACCTAATAGACCTAGGATTGCATTAAAGAAACATACTAATAGCTGGTCTCAAGGGGTATTTCTTTTCCAGACTTTAATTTATATACTATCTCTTCTATTGTAAAAGTTATTACTTTATTAATAGATCAGTCATATGTCACAAAATGGAAAGATTATTGGGAGCTAATTAGTATACACTTCATGAAAATCTCCTTAACACATAAAAATATGATTGTAAATAACTCCATGTTATGGTTACTAAAGGAATTTTGTACTTCACCTATTACACCTAAACATATGGTTTGTTACCCATTAAATATTATTATTAGTTATCGTAACTTTATATTCATGCACCCTAAGTATAGGGAATGGAATTTTATTGTATTTCCTATAATGTATACTCAGGGTATGCTTTTGTCATCTACTTCTGAAGGAACTCATTTAGCTATAGATAATGATCTAAAGTACTGGTATCAGTTGATATCTGATAATAAAGTTAAAATCTAGATTTCTTAAAACAAGAATTTGATCTAAGAGAAACTTGCTGGTTAGAGGTTCAGACCTTTAGACAACATCTCATTAATAAAATAGATTTAATGTCTATAACTGTTAAAGAATCTATTCCAACACTGATTGATTACTTGATATTAAATTTACAACATAAAGTTTCTGATAAAGGTAAACTTTCATACATACATAAAGTTATCAGACAAGAAACTTTTACAGTGTAGATTCATACTGGAATTATTTTACTTCTATTAATGGGGACCCACCAAATCAACAAGATAAACAATATATATTGGAATATGCTTATAGAACTACGTCTTCCATTGTCTGGAGACTTTATACATGGAAATTTTACATAGATCTTTTATACACCTTTGATGATGAATAAAATAAATAATAAAGATAATCTATGTAAGAGATGTAATGTAGAAATTAATGCTGACTGGGCTCATATGTTTTATGACTGTATAAAATTGAAAGAATACTGGAAGTCAATTAATGAATTTTTGCAGGCTCTTTTACAGATAATTTCATTATTTCTAAATCTCTTATATTATTCAACACACCTGTACCTCAAAGTGTTAAAAAGGTTAAGCTTCCCTTGTTATGGTCTATTCTAGCAGTGGCTAGGAAAATAATAACTAGAAACTGGATTTCAGATACACCTCCTTCGTTCAATGAATTTAAAAATGTTATGAATATAGTGTGCCATATGGAAATAAACACAATTAGGACTAGAACAAATAGAAAAACATCTTATTTTATTGTATGGGATAATTTACAAAATTTGTTAAAAAAATTTTAATTTCAATAGCATGGTATTTTAGTTTAATTAATTGATCTGATTGTAGTGGATGTCTTTGTAAATACTTTAGTTGTTTTGTTGAATATTATAATAATACCTATTTTTAATTGCTTGTATAAAATTGTTATGATATTTCTCTTATATGTTAAAACAATAAACCTGTTTTGAAAAAAAAAAAGAAACTTAAACATTATGTATTTTTCTTAGGGGGTGGGGTGGTACCCTCACCAAATAAAACTAAGTAAAAATATACATTAATAAGCTGGAGATTGGTTCCAAAGGAAAGATTCAGGGAATATAAACATTAGAGAGGAATAATACAGGACGAATAGTGCTAAAAAGAGAAAAAAATACTGAGTGGTCAGTCTGGTGTTGAGTAGGAACATAGCCAGTTTTTAGTCAAATGGGCCTTGAGAACAATTTTGAATTTGGAGGGGTTGGCTAAGCAAAGAATAGGCTGTGGAATTGAGTTCCAAATTTTGGAGACGTGTTTTGAGAACAAGGCATCCCTGTAACTGGCTTTAGAGACTTCTATAAGAAGTTTGTCGGATTATTGGATGGATTTATTGGTAGTGTAGGGTTTTACTAGATTTTAAGGGCTGGACATTTATGTGGTAGATAGATGACTGAATGTCAAATTGTGAGTTCTTTGAGGCATAATAGGTTTGGGAGTTCCAGCCAGTCTAGTCTGTGAAGGGTTGGATAGTGATGTGTTCTGTAAGGTAGGTTGGTGGCAAACCTGGCTATTTTGTTGTAGCAGGCTTCGAGTTTATTTAGATTTGTTTTCTTTAAATTTATGAAAATTGGAGAGGCATACAACAGTGTGGATAGTTGATGGCTTTGGGCAATGGCTGTTTTGGTGGTTTGGGTGAGGAATGGTTTGACTCTATAGAGTGTCCCGAGGTTTCTGTGGACCTTTTTAAAAATTTGGGATATGTGCAAGTCATAACTGAGAGATTTGTCACTGGTGACTCGTAGTAGTTTGGTGTGGTCTACTGGCTTTATTTTTGTGCGATTAGTGGAGCAGCCGATGAATGGGATGGGGGTTGAGATATTTTATTGTTGGTAAATACTACTAGTTTGGTTTTCTTGGGGTTGAGTATTAGTTGCTTAGTGGAAAGGTAGTGTTTAACATCTATAAAGGTTTTTTGTGTTTTTTGTAAGAGTTCGTGGATTGAGGTGGCTGAGCAGAACAATATAGAATCATCCACGTATTGTATAATGTTAGCTCTTGTGGTGGTTGAATTGAGATCATTTGTAAAAATTGTAAAGAGAAATGGGTCAAGTATGGAACCTTGGGGTATGCCTACAGAGACAGGTAAGAGTGTGGATGTATTGTCTAGCCATTTAACAACTTTCTGTCCATCTGACAAGTAGCTATGGAACCATGATAGTGTGGATTGTGAGAAGCATAAGGTGACTAGTTGGTAAAGAAGTTTTCGTGTGCGACAATGTCAAATGCTTTTGACATGTCTAGGAAAACATGAAACATAAAGGCCATTGCTTCTTGACTGGTTGACTATGTCTGGGAAGCTACTTAATGCAGATGTGGTGAAATGCTTGGGTCTGAAGCCATGCTGTGTATCTGAGAGGAGGTTGTTGTTCAGGAGATAGGGAAGGATCTGTGAGTATATACATTTCTTGAGGATTTTGGCAAGGGGAGGGAGTATTGCAGTGGGTCTTTAGTTTGATAGTAGTGTCAAGGTGCATTCTTTGTGAAGGGGGATAATATTGGATATCTTCCAGAGTTTGGGGATGTATTGCTCAGAGATGGACCGATTTATTAGTAGGGATACTGGGTAAGTAATGGCATCACCTGCTAGCTTCAGGAAGCAGGTTGACTGCTAGACTTGAAGGTTTCATTTGATGGAGAAGTTTATTAATGTAGGTTGTAGGTATTGCTTTAAGGCTAAAAGCTACAGGATTGCTGGCAGGAGTCTTGGGTACAACCAGTGGGCTGGTAGTATTATGATTTAGTAGTGTTAGTATGGAAATAGTAAACTGGGAGTTAAATTGAGCAGTTATGCTTTCAGTAGTGTTTGGGGAGGAGGGGTTAGGGGGCTGAGGAATATTTGGAATTGAGAATCTGATTTATAGACGCCCAGAATTCTGTGGGATTATTTTGATGTTTCTGTTGAGCTGTTGAATAGTAGTTTTTTATCTGTTTTTATTTGCTTTTTGCCTGTGTTTCGTAATTGTGGGTAGTTTTGGAGGGTGGCTTGGTTTTTGGTGACTAGATAGTGGGACCATGCTCTGTCTCTTTGTTTCATAAGGAGTTTAGTATGTTCTGTTAGTCATGGGGTTGGTTTCGTTTTTACACAGACTATTCTGATGGGGCTACTTTGTCTAGGATTTCCATTATCTAATGGAGGTATTTTAGTGGGGATCAGCTACATTGTTTAAGGAGGGAGTTTTGAATATCTGTGGAGAAATTCTTTGTGCTACTGATGTGCTTGTATGTGATTTTTTTAGGGTTTACTTTGTGTCTTAGGAGATAGGTGGGTCTGTGATCACTGAGTGTGTCGGGAAGACACACAGAATGAGGGCATAAGGAGGGTTTACTAGTGAGAATCCAGTCAAGTGTGGATTGTTTTTTGGTGTGTTTCCCAATTCTAGTTGGGGTGGTGATGATTTGGGTAAAGCCAAAAAGGTTAATGTAGGTCGATGGGTTTTCAGAGGAACAGAAATACCAGTCTAGGTCGAAGTCTCCTGCAATGATTGTTTCCTGGTTAAAGGTGGTTGCTGCCCAATTAAGTAGATTTTCGACTGTTGCCGAATTTTTGACTTGGGGGATGTAGACTGCGAAGATGATGATGCGTTTGTTATTGTTTAGTTATCGGCTGGTTACAAGTACTTCTGAGCTATTTGGATCAGAGAGGTTTGTATTTTCCCTTCCTTGACAGATTAGATTTTAGATTGAACTGATGTGTTGAACAACTTCATAAATCCTTTATCAAATGGTTCATTGTTATTATGGTAGGCAGTGTCCTGCTGGGTCAAAAAGGATGAGGCCTGATTCACTTACTCAACAAAACCCACCTCACGTAGGTAGAAATGTATCCATAATGACTTTAATAGGCATGTAGAGACTTGAATCTCAGATCATTTGACATCAGTAGGACTTGTCTAAAATATGTTTTAGTAAGTCAATAGGGAGTTTCACTTACATTTTTTTTTTTGGGGGGGGTATGAACAGGAAGCTGTATGTGTGCACTCATAATTGTTACTCAAAACCAGGCAATTCTTTCTTGAAGGAAGCTATTTGGTAGTGGTTATGGAATTTTTAGAATGTCACTTATCCATTTTAAAGAATATTCATATGGTTATTTTAAAAAGAAAAAAATATGAGTACAAGTTCTTTCTGGCTTCTCATCCCAAAAGATATGCAACATAAGCAGTGTAGTTGTGCAGACTCTTGTATGGTACCTACGTGGAAGTGAAGTAGTAGGTGGTGAAGTGTTCAAGGCATCTGGTTCTCCTTTCCAACATCTCTTAAGAAATTAGGGTAAGTGTCCGTTTTTAAACTTGCATGTGATTAATTTTATTGAAGAATACCGTTACCTTTTTAAGAACAAACTCATCTCCCAGTAGAGAGGTTTGTATTTTCCCTTCCTTGACAGATCATGTTATGCAAAGTAGTTTTCCATGCTTAACATAAATATTTAAGACCTCCCTGCTGAGCTGACTCATTGTGGTGTACTTAGTCTTTTTATCATATGCTTCCCCTGCAGTATTAATTTTTATCTAAAAACCTACATTTTAGATTCATTATTGAGTGCCAGAGGCATTATAGTAAGTCCTAAAGAATGCTCAGCAAAGAGTCACAGTCACTGTCCATGGAGCTAAGAATTACAACTGACTGACACCTTCCAAATTCACTTGATTGTCAGCTATAGCAAACATAGAACCCATGACTTGTGATCATACAAGAAGGCTAAGACATAAGCATATATTTGCTTAATCAACCTGTTAAGCTGGATATCAGAACTTTTTTGCCATGATCCAATGTATCAGAACAACACTAAAGAATTAGACTAAACACAAGTACTATTTGGGATGCACCTTGGAAAACAGAGACATCATTTATCATTTTCTTCTAACAAGCTTCTAGATTCCTAGATTCCCAGATTCCCAGCCACTGCCTTTGCGAGGCTTTCAAATGTTTTCCATATATGAACTTGTATTTCTGTGCATACTATGGTTTCTCAGCAAAGGTGTGATGGATTATTGGATACGTTACATATTCTCTCTCTATCTCTCTCTCACACACTGTGTACATGTGTACAGCATTTAGTTGTGATTGAAAAAAGTTTATAGTCCAACCAACTTAAAAATGATGAGTTTTTTAAGAAAAAAATTAAACATATTACTGCAACCAAAAAAGATTGTGTAGCACTTGATCACTAAAGGCACCGAGACTATTACCTTCTATAAATAGAGATTCAGAATACTGCAGATATATTTTGTCTGTGGTACAGAAGGATAAAGTCTGGTTTATGACCCAGATAATTCAAGACTGACTAGTGAGTTGAGCAATGGATGAGCTAATAAGGTGGGAGTGAGTGGCCATCTTTGAACAGAGGCTATGTGGTCCTTTGCAATGATGGCATTTACTAGAGAAAGAGGTTCATGGAATGAATAGTATGTGCCTTCATGCAATATGTGTGGGAATACAAATACCCATAGGGAGAGCTAAGAATAATCTGTGTATAATCTGTGCTTTTCTGTGAATCTTACTGTGTTCTTAACCCTTAAATTGAGTAGCATAGTCTGGATACAGGTTTGCTGCATCCTGAGCTGTTTGTTTTTGCCTTCTGTGTTACTGGTAGCCATCTTGTGTTTGCCTTCTGTGTTTCTGGCAGCCATCTTTAGTTGGTATGGGCCTATCTTCTCTGCTAGTGAGAGTAGCAGGGATACCTGGACCTTGTCTGGCACAAGCTGATTGGTAAAGAAAGCAGGGGCTAGCAGGATTGGCAAGATTTCTCACGTTTGAGCTGGTTTGGGCTTGTTGAACCAGGCTTTGTTGAGGTGCATCATCTCTGGGACATTTTTACAAAATTCCAGAGGCTCTAAGTCCAATCTAAGTGTTTTTTTCATTTCTTGCATTTGCACTTGCCTATTGTTTTTATCTGTGCCTTATAGGTAATTTATCACATATGCACTGCTTTAAAGCAATTTACTGATTAACTGCGTTTCATTACTGTGTAACTGTATTTCATTGCGATTTACTGCAATTCATTACTGTTTAACTGTATTTTTCATACTGTGAGTTCTGTTTTTGTCTGTAAGTGGTTAATCTGTGCTTTTCTATGAGCTTTACTGTATTCTTAATCCTTAAATTCAGTAGCATAGTCTGGATACAGGTTTACTGCATTTAGAGCCACTTGTTTTTGCCTTCTGTATTTCAGGCAATCATCGTGGCACGAGCTGATTGGTAAAGAGAGTAGAGGCTAGCAGGATTGGTTAGATTTCTGTGTTACTAACATCTTCCATTTTTTGTGGTATTTAAACCCCATGTTTGAGCTGGTTTGGGCTTGTTTGCATGTTGTATACCACAGCTGCACTGTTTTTAACCCATTGTGAGGTATTCCAGCTACAAATTTTCTCTTAGTAGCACTTGTGTGAGCACCTAGTAGTACTTATCTTAGACATTCCACCCTTTACCTGCTTATCTCTCTCTGGCATCTCTCCCTCAGATTCTGACAAATATGAGTAGACAATTTCCTATGGTTTCTTCTGCCAGTTTGGCTGATATGGGCATCCTGAGGCAGTGTAGCAACTGCCTCATGTACACTGACAACCCTCTACTACTACAACCTTGGAACACCGTTTGTGAGAGATGCAATTACATTAAGAACCTAGAGTCTATGCTCTCTCCCTCACAAGCCAGTATATACAGCACTGAGAAAGTTATCAACAGAAACACCACACCTCAAATACCACCCCACCTACACAGCGCACACCCACATATACGGAGGTCCTCAACAAAAACATACCCAAACAAAAGAGACCTCCGAGGCAAAAACAAATGGGAACTCCACGGTCCACCACTCCACACATCATAAATAGTCCACACACTTGTGTCTCACAGCCACTAATGCCTAACCATAAACCCAACATATTAGTCATAAGAGACTCCATTGTGAGACACACAGATGTGCCCCTCACCAGTCTGATTAAGGAAAAAGTCACAGTTAGTTGTTTGTCAGTTGCCAGAATCTGCCATATCACACATGCACTCAAGTCTCTCAACAACCAGGTACTGTTATGACTCTGTCATAGTCCATGTTGACGTGAATGACTTGAGATGTACCTGCCTGGACTATATGAAGAGATACATAATCGAGCTCGCTGAATATGTGTCCCAGGCAGGTCTGTCCCTAGCCTTAAGCAGCATTCTACAGTCACCCAGAATGATGCCTCAGTGCAAACAGAAAATGATTGACTTTAACAATTGGTTTAGTTTCTGGTGTCATTCCAAGAGGATCCATTACCTGACAGCCTGGGAAGACATGATCAACAGACCACGTTGCTTTGCCAGGAATGGCCTGCATCTGTCTCCCTTGGATTTCAGGCATCTGGCAAAGGATCTTGCCTCCCCCATAGTGCCTTTTTTGGGCAATGCCATGAGATCAAAACTACCAACATGAAAATTTCATCAAAACACAAATTAAAGGTCATGCTGCTAAACGCTAGGAGTCTAAACATGAAACTGCACTCATTGCAAGCATTCTTAACCCTGGAGGATGCTGAAATTTGTGCAGTCAGAGAAACCTGGTTCAAAGCTGCAGAGAGCATCCCAGCCATACCAGGTTACTCATCCTGTCATGCATTCAGACCCCAAACCGTGGGAAGCAATGCAAAAGGAGGTGGAGTTTCAATATATATATTAAAGATACACACCTCCAGACTGGTCAAACAGTATGACACACAGGAGAGAGCCCAGGTGCAGTTAACCAATGACAAGACCCCTATTCAAATCATAGCTAGCTACAGGCCCCTGACTTTGACTCAAGATGGCCACTCCACCTATCTGGACCTCTTTACCAATCAGCTTGTGCCACGATTCAACCCTTTACCCTGATTCTGGGCGACCTTAACTATCCAGCCATAGGCTGGAAGAATTACTCATGCCAAAACACAAATGGCCAGAAATTCCTTGATTTCATCATTGCAAATGCCTTGGACCAGCTGGTCAACACCCCCACAAGAGGTGATAATATCTTGGACTTGGTATTAACCAACATGAGTAACCACTGCAGCATTCCTACAGTGTCATTCTCCCTGGTATAATCAGACCACAAAGCCATCACTTTCAAAGTCACCATCTCCCCTGACCCCTCCCTTGCTAGGGTCAAACATAAAACTTCTCCAAAGCTGATTACAGCCTCTTGAGGGAAGGTATAAGCAGCATCATAGCCCCTCCCCCTCCGTAGGAACTGGCACAAATATCCAAACCTACACTAAAGTACAATACAAACATTTATACAGCTACATGGAATCAGGAATACCCGACAGGACAAAATCCTCCTCCTCAAGGAAGAGTAAACATGTCTGGTGGATATCTGCAATAAATAAACTCTATAATAAAAGGAAAAAAATTGTCCAGGACAAAGAAGGAGCAGATGCCTAATTAGAAGCAATCTCTACTTAGCCTTAACAAGCAAATAAGAGCACTTGTGAAGTCCACCAAAGCAAACTTTGCATCCAAACTGGCCACATCTACTGAAAACAATCATAAGGTCTTCTTCACATACATCTGCAATCTCAAAGGAAGCACTCAGATCTGCTCCTAACTGATGGTCAAGGAAGCCACATAAACAGATGCTGTAGATATAGCCAACCTGCCAACAGCACCTGCCCCCTTCTCATTTTATCTAGGGGAGCAAGTCATTACTGCCCTCTCAAAGGCAAAAAATACAGCCTCCAAGGGACCCGATACCATCCCAGGCTGCATCCTACATGAACTCAAGCAGGAACTTGCAGCACCAATAGGCACCCTATTCAACCAAAGCCTGAGTACTGGCTTCATCCCAGTGGAGGACTGCCACTGTCATCCCTTTGCACAAAGGTGGAGCAACCACCAATCCAGAAAATTATAGACCCATCAGCCTAACTAGCCTGATCTGCAAGTCCATGGAATGGATTATCATGAACCTCACTAACAAGGACATTGGCAACCTCCAAACACTCAATCACACACGGTTTGGTTTCGTCAAGGGGAGGTCATGCCTGTTAAACTTGGTTGATTTCTTTGAGACAGTCACCAAAGCCATAGATTAAGGGAAGACGGTGCATACCACCTACCTTGACCTGGCCAAAGCCTCCGATACTGTTCCCCACTAGGGTATAATAGATAAACTCTCTCAGATAGGCATCAATCCATATATTACCAGATGAGTACAAGCTGGCTCACTCATAGAACCCACCTAGTCAAAATACTTATTTTTTATTGTCTTACCCAGCTTCATTCTGTTTCCTAGTTTTGTATTTTAATTGTACCCAGTCTGTCAATTTCAGTTTTACTCTTTACTTTAATTTTCTACCTGTGTTGTTTGCATTCTCCTTTATGTTCATGTTATTGTGGAGTTTTTTCTTCTCAGGCCTCCACTGAAAATGGGCTCTTTATGGACCAGTGGACTATTCCGGAAAACAAATGCAAATAAGTAATAAATAAATAATGTTACAGTAATCCAGTGTCAAAGACCTTGAAATCTTTCCTGCATATAATGCACCATACTTAAACTGCTGAAAAAAAAGAATGAACGTTTTTCAAACAATAAACATGAATGTCAACATTGTTTTGATTAGATGCATTAAATGCTTTGCATATAACCATATATTTACATGGAGAATTGTATTTACATTCAACATTTTCCCTAAAATTTAATTCTAACTGTATTGTTAAACACTATTTCCAATGGATTGTTAATTGACTGTTTGAGTGCACCTACACATTTAATGGAGAATATAAACTAGATGCAACACCACGGAAACTTCTTCAAAACGAAAAGCCTTTAATGTAAAAACAAAAAATAAAAGATTAGTGCTTTCAGCTTCTGCCTTCTTCAGATCTTAATAGTATGCTCCAAACAGTGGCTTTAAATATGTCCATTCACCAATAAAAATGATTTCATACCATTAGCTAAGCGAATAGAGACATGAAATACAATAGCCTATCATGTAAAAGACTTCTTCGAATCAGTCTCCAGAGCCATGGACAAGGGTAAGCCTATCTAGACCTCCCAAGGCCTTCAACACCATCCCCCAGTCTGGAATCATAGATAACCTTACTAAGTTGGGCATTAATCCCTATGTCACTCGATGGGTTACCAAGTGGCTTACTGACAGAATCCACACTGTAAAAGTAGCCGACTCCAAATCCAGCTCCAGACAAGTGACAAATGGAGTACCTCAGGGTTCAGTCCTGGGACCGCTCTTAGTTGGCATCTGCTTCTCTGAAGTACAGGCCAACACTAAGAGACTCTGGCTTACAAAGTTTGCATATGACTGCAAAATGGGAGCCATTATGAAATCCCCAAATGATGTGGATATTCTAAAAAGGGCCTTACAGAAACAGATGCTTGGTGCCAGAGCCATGGGCTCAAGCTCAATGCCAAGAAATGTGTAGTTATCCCCTTTGGGAAAAAAACATGTACCCATGAATTACCACATAGGTGGCAGTACACTAAACACCGAAAGTGTGATAAGAGACCTAGGGACACAGGTGGACAGTGGTCTCACCTTCAATAACCACATCGCCACAACAGTCAGGAAATCCTTCTATGTGGCACACCTCATCACTAAGGGCTTTTCATCCAGAATAAAGGAGGTCATTGTCCCACTGTACTCATCCCTCATTAGACCCAGTATAGAATACAACACCCCATTTGGCATGTATCTCTCAAGACATCTGCAACAACTGGAAAGGCCACAGAAATATCTCAATAAAAGAATCACAGGCCTAAAGCAGATGCCCTATGCTGACCATCTAAAAAAACTACACCTATATTCTGTCACATATCATCTACTCAGAGGCGATCTCTGCTTAACGTACAAGGCCATGTCAAACCCACAGCTGTTGGACATGCTACATCCCTCAGAGACATATGCTCCAGGGATCTAAACCTTGTCATCACAATGAACAAAACATGTTGGAGGGATAGTTTCCTGACGCAGAGACTCCCCAGACTCTGGAATAGACCGCCCATACATGTCAAGTAGAGCGGCTCTTTGGCCCGCTTCAGAAGGAACCTTGATGATTTGATGGGAGATAGAAAATTCACCCTGGGATCACGTCAGTCACCCTGCTAGACAGGGGTCCAGGGAAGTAAATACTGTGGGAAGAAATAGCCATGGAATTGTTATGGCTAGGCTTGTATAGGCCCTAGGGCCAATAGCCTAGTACCAACCTATGAACCTAAGTAAAAATCTAAAACATCAATCAAAATACATCCAATCGGAGTTCAGTAGTGTCAAAAACAGGCCAATAGAAATCACATATCAATCTACTTGTGACAAGACACATTGGCGTTTCTTGCATGCTATTCCCAGTCCCAGGTTGGCCATGTACCTACGTAAAAACCAGACCTGAACAGAGTGATAGTTCAGGTCTGTCTCTATCTTAGGTCCTCTACTGTTCTCCATTTTTATAAATGACCTTCATCTAACCACTTCTCTATCAACTTGTATTCAATATGCAGATGACACTACTATCATTTGCTCAGCCTCAACACAGTCGGAACTTCATTCCCTCACACAAAAAACCTTCTCGACAATAGAACAATGGTTCTCAAATCACTGTCTCCTCCTTAACCCCAAAAAAACAAAACTCTTGCTCTTTACACCTACTCACTTGTCTCCCTCCCCTAATTTTACTCTTATATCTAGTAATGGTACTCTTATCTCTCCAGACCAGAATACCAAACTTTTAGGCATTACAATTGATAATCAACTAAAATTTGACACTCACATTAACGCTATAATAAAATCTACTAATAGAAAACTTGGCTCTCTCTATAGAATCAAATCCTTCTTAACTCCTGAAGCCAGAACTACTATAGCTAGAACCCACTTAATTTCTACCCTATTATATGCCTCCCCCATATTTACTAATCTTTCTAAGTTTAATCTGAACAAACTAGCAATAGCATATAATAGTATTGCCAGATATGCCACTAACTCTCCATGTAGGACTCATCACTGTCACAATCTAAAAAAACTAGGCTGGCTTGAACTACCCCACCTTATTCAGCTTAACCAACTTACTATTGCACACAATGCCCTTTATCACCCTGACAACACTCCAATGCTCTCTACCCTCATAAAACCTTACACCAATCTGAGGAACCTACGCTCCTCTAACAAAGTATTGATTCATACCTCCTTATCTAATAACTTAGCAGGTGACTCTATATTTTCCAACTCAGTTGGAAAAATTTGGAATCAACTACCTCAACACCTCACAACCCTAACATCACTCCCACTATTTAAAACTAACCTAAAATTCTTCCTATCCAACCACTGGCTCTGCTCGTGTAATAACCCTGACTAATCATCTTCATCAATAAGCCTGACTAATCATCTTAATCTTCATTTCCTTTATTCTCATTTATTTGATTCATTAACATTTCTTCTTACTTAATAAATCTAGACTACTAGATTTTCATCACCACACTTGATTCTGATACTCCCTCTACTAAATGACATATATCTTAATTTCTCAACCTCTAATGAAATTGCTTTTAGAGTAAACAGTGTTCATAACTCCTATATTCTCCAGTACTACACTATTCTGTATTCAGATGACTTCACATCCTGTTGGAGTGTTACAATTCTATGTTTTTTTCTGTATATTTTTACCTGTTTAGAAGTATTGTAGTAGAACATAGGCTTAGAGTTCTGTGTATTTTTTTGCATATTTCTTGTATAATCTAATATCTTAAATTTTTGATATTTTGCTAAAATTTTTAATCTCGTTAGTAGTATTGTAGTGGAGCTTTTCTCCTTGGGCCTCCACTGAAAATGGACATGTAATCAGTTGGACTAGCCCGGTAAACAAATGTAAAATAAATAAAATAAAATAAATATCGGGTTCAAATAAACATCTGCAGCTACATAAAATAAAATAGCATGGCACTACACCCTTGTAGATCATAACATTGATTAAAATCAAAGGTTTTTACTTGCTGCACAAGCAATAGTTATAACGGGTTCTTATTGTCATCTCCAATTGCATAATAAATTAAAAATAATACATCATGGCACTAAACCACTAAAAAACACGAGTAATTGAAATCAAAAGTTTTTACTTGCTGCACGGGCTGCCATGTGATAGAAATATTATGCCAAAACAGCGATCGTCAAATTATCTAAGAACATGTTGTCTGAAGATGTGAATACAGAGTCACTGATTAAACAACAAAGTTTGGAACATAGAAAATATACAAGGAGTGTGTAAAATATAAAAACTTTGCAATAAAACACAAACACTCATAAGATCTCAAACACTAATCTGCATAGCCAAGTCAAAGCTGGATCGCTTGTTGGCTATGCGAACAACCAATCACTGTTCAAACTGTCGTATCAAAGCCAATAGGGACATATGCCTTCCAACCTATGTTCACAGCACAGCTAACATTAACCTAAAGTGCTTATCAATAAACATTAAGATCATTTAACAAACGAACACAAGCTTCTAAACTTTCAAATAATAAAGCTGAGAAATATTAATGTTGTCCATAAATCATTATTCAAACAACATAGTATAAAATATAAGGAATATGACTTTACCATAAAACAGAAGCATTAATACAATCTTAGGCACTGTTCTACACATTCAACTCAAAACTGGTTGGTTGGTTAGCTACAGA
>NC_056739.1:1929840164-1929855164 GCF_019279795.1 Protopterus annectens | reverse complement strand
ATGTGGACCACCTTCGGTAGCGTCTTCGAATCTGGATTTTACTTAGCCTATACATTAAAGGTCAGGATAATTTGCTTAAGACAGAAAAATGTCATAAGTGGTGTCCCACAGGGCCCTGTCATGAGTCCCCTTCTCTTTGGTATAACCATTTTGGTGACATAAAAGCCAATATTAAGAGACTATGGCTGACTAAGTTTGCTGATGATCACAAATTGAGCACGGTTGTCAAGTTCCATTCTGATACTCAAATTCTCCAGTAAAAGTTAGCCGAAATGATTCTTTAGTTTATTAATTATTTGCTTAGCCTCAACTGTAAGAAATGCAGCATAATTTCCTTTGGTAACTCCAGCATCATTGCTGCTTACTATATAGCTAAATTTCCATTTAAATTTGACAGAAATTTGGATGCATATGTTGATAACTGACTCTCTTTTGACCACAATGTTTCTGTGGTGGTTAGAAAATCCTTGCACTTTGTACAGATTATCCTTTGCAATATCTCTTCAGGGTCCTAAGAAGTTATAGTCCCACTTTATTCATCTGTTATAAGGCCTTCCATTGAATATAATACAATATGTGGCATTTATTTCAATTAACATCTAAAGCAGCTGAGATACCATAGTATTTTCTTACCAAAAACATCTCAGGTCTCAGTAGCCTTAACTACTGTGATAAACTAAAACACCTGTCTCTTTACTCAGTGTCATACAGACTTCTGTGGTGGGATCTCTGCTTAGCCTTCCATGCTACAAAAGACCTAGCACTCTTTGAACTCCACCTAACTAGAGCTGGTGGTACAGCAAACACCTGTTTTGGAGACCTAAACCTATGCTACCACATCAAAAATGTAATATGGAATGACAGATACCTAAACCAATGTATATCCCCTTTCTGGAACAGTCTGACTTACCTATCAAGCAGAACACATCTCTAGCAACCTTTAAAGCCAATTTGGGTGAGTGCATGGGTGATTGCAAATTTTCATTGAAGATATGTGGAGAAAATATACTTAATGTGGTACATTGTTACTCACTCACAGTATTGGGTGATGTAGCTCAGCTTCTTCATTTTCTCCTTTGGCCATACGCTTAGTAAGAACTTCTGAATCTATGCGCTTATGTTGTGTTTATGGGACAACATTCTAAATAAGCCCTAAACATTTCTGGAAATGATAGTGGTGGTACATGCTTCTGCTAATATTCCTCAATGTTTGATAGGACTTTCCATAATGACATTGTGCCTTTCTGTATATTCTGTAAGAAATCTCTTTATTACATTTTTGATTATGCTGTAACATGATTCTGCTGTCATTTTTCGTACCCTGTTCATGTTTTCAGCAATGTTCCATCATCATAGCCCATCTTGAAAGCACTATTTTTATATCCTTCATATTTCCAACAACCTCTCAGAGTGACAGCAAATTATCTTAGTTCTGACAAATTGAGAGATAGCAATATTATTTTTTCTCTGGCTGGACCCCATGTAGACTGTGAAGCTGTGCCCTCTCATTTCCCTTATCTCACCCATTCATTCTTCTGAGAGGCAAGAGTTGAGTACCAGGTGTGTTGCTGTCACCCGTGATGGAAACAAAGGAAGTCTGACCTTCCCATTCCCTTTTCATAGCTGTGACTATTGTAGAGTGCTTCCTCTGAAGGGCTACATGTATCCTTCCAATCATGTCAAACCCAGGCACAATGATCACATGGTAATGTACAGGTATGGCTGCCTTGGGCCTCCCTGTGTGCCATTTATAGCAACATCTTCCGTCAGGGTGGGGGAGCCAACCTTTACTGTGCCTCAGACGATCTCTGTTCATCTAATGTTACAGATGCTGGAGAGACCAGCAAGGGGCAGAAGGAAATGAATGTATGACAACAGCTCACCCATACTGGCGTGAGGGAGATTGCTTAGGTTCACTGCAGTAGCAGCATTAAGAGATTGGTGGCTCCACTGCTAACAATATAACACTTAGCGGTCAGTTGTGCATGTGCAAAAGTGTGTATGCACCTCACTTAGGCAACAGTTACAAAGCTCACATGGCTGCTGTGGGGTGGGAAAGGGTTAGGACACACTCCCCAGCAGAAGTATGATGTGGTACCAGCATCCTTTGTCTCCTCACCGGCCTCATGGAGGTGTTTAATAGCTGTTTGCCTCTTGTTCTGGAGGCCTGTACTAAGCATACTGTTAGCTTAATTTAATGCACATAAGTTTGAATAAGGAGCTGTGCAAATTTAAATCTTTACAAAGAAAGTATTAGGAAGAAACATGTTCCAAAAGGACTCTGACTATGGAAATATCCCAACTAGATGAACAGGACTCCATTGTACATGCAGAACTTAGAGTAAGTGTTTACGTTATAATATAGGATTTGGATGCCAATGGATATCGAGCACTTACATGATGATATGGGAAGTGGGAGTAGGACTGGCCATACAAATGAGCATTTACAGTTTGAGAAGGGAATAACTATGGATAATTAACATTTATGTGTTGCAGGAGGTAGAAGTGGTGTTGGCTGCTGGATTTCTAACATTACTTTAAACACCCTAGAGGGAGGGAGGACCCCATGTATAGAGAAGTGGCACATATGAAGATAGATAGAGGAATGGCATCCTTGGCACAAGCAATCCTGTACATTACATGGTAAACTGTGTATTGCTTGAGCAGCAATTTCCTGTTACAGTCCTGCTATGTATTTAGATCAGCAGTTCTGAAATGTGAATCTAGCATCCCTTGACAGGCCCAGCTATGATTCAAATCTGAAAATATTATATATCTAAAAAGTTAGGTACATTGTATTAATTTTATGTTAGATCAGGATAAGTGAAGATGGATACAAATCAGTAATATATACTTAGACCAATGGATTGGAAATTGCAAATTTACATCTGGTTTGGCCCCTATATCCCTAATGGACCGGGGCAGCCTGTGAACATTTGATGTGTACAAGTCTATATTGTAACTCATAAAATTCCTTGGAGTATGGATACATGTCAGCATAACTCTCATCTGTCCAGATTTTCACAGAATGTCCAGATTTTTGCCTTACGTTTTTTGTCTTTTCCTCATAAAATTTGTGGTTTTCTGGCAAATCACTGGAATGTTCCAAGGATTAAAGTCACTAAATAATGACATACATTTGAATATCAGACTTCATATCCTTCAGAAAATGCATGTTAACACAAATCCTCTTACTCTAATGACTTTCTAAGTTTATGAGAGCAATATTTAAAATATGTCCCTGTTTTGAGGCCTTTGTCCCCTTGGCTTTGTCCATATTTCTTGCACTAAGAGGTTCAGAGGTATGCATGATGTCAGTAATATTTTTGTAAATTTGGAGTAAGCTTGGCTAGGCTTAAAATGACTCTGGGGGCATAGACTAGTTACCACCTATGAATCTATGCATTTTCAAATTAAGGGTAGAAAAAATACATTCTGTGTCAACACTTGACTGTTTAAAAGTAAATGTTAAGGATGGGAACATTCTGTTTCTGCTTAGTGTAAAACATGATTTTTTGTATAGGGGAGGCCCGGAGGAGTCCCCCCCACACACACGGTCTTGCTCAGTGGCTCCCTTTCCATCACCCAATAGGGTGCTGCTGGCAAAAGTCAGGCACTCTTTAGCCTGGGTGAGAGCCTATCACCCATTCATTCTCTAGCTGGAGAGTCAAGTCAGCCTGTTCATTTCCCGAAATAAGTGAGAGCCAAATGGTAGGCAGCAAGCCAGCCTTCCAGGCCTGATGGGCACCGTTCCACTCACCTTGCAGCACCCAATCCACTTAATGTCTCACTAGTAGTGCTGCACTCTGCATGTTAATCCCCAGCCCCTAGGCAGCACATGCTCTCCAAGCACAAACTCTGCAGGTGCAACATCTGATGCTTCCTCTTTGTTTTACTCAAGCTGCAAACTACAGTTAACCACCCTCCGGGACGGGTGAGCTGGCAAGTTACAGTAAAGGCTTCATCCCTCTGCTCCAGTTCCAGAGTAGTTTGCTTAAGTTGAGGTTTGGCTCAGTAATGTTTCTGTGGTTTGAGGGATTCTCAGTGTGAATTAATCTGAGAGCCTACGATGTAGAACAGCAGGGCCAAGTGATTCTATAGTTCCATGTCTGTTACCAAAAAAACAAAAAATTCCCAAATCAAAAAATGCCTGAAAAATTAAAACAGGTAAGTGACCAAGTGATCAAATGACCAAAAAATGTACAGCAAAGAAAATTAAAATAGCAGTGTAGACACATTTCAATGTAATGAACTTTATGTTCATCACAGAGTGTAGAGTGCTCTCTTATTTTTTCAAGGGACTTGTCCCCCCTTTTTCCACGTACATTATTTAAATATTGTCACTCTGCGGTTGCTCCATCTTTTAGGTTAGTGATAAATGTGCTTTCCTGTACAATATCAAATCTCTGTCCTTTCTCCAAAGTCAGGGGACCGTGCACTGAGAATAATTAAGTAGAAAAGTGTTTGGGAGTGCTTTGTGTTTTAAGAAGATAGGTAATTTTCACGTCTTACTGCAGCGTAAAAGCAGACATCGTTTGTGAACTATTTATTACTCAGTCAAAATGTCTGAAGCTAGTGAAAAAAAAATAATTTAGTTAGAATTCTTAAATGTATGCAGTCATTACTCTTGGTGCCTTTGGCTAACCTTCAAGAGAGTATTTGAAGGGTAAAGCAGTAAAATAAGACCGTAAGTAAGAACCTAACCCTCTGTACTTTACAGTATAGTCATGGTCACTGCAATGTTTGTCAGTATAGTCGTCTTAGTTTCCTCAAGATCAGTGGTATAAAGCTTACAGCTATGGGCTCTTTTTCTTGTAACAGGCATGCTGTTGTTTATGCCCTGACATGCTCCTGTGGCCTGTATTATGTTTCGCCTACACAGAAAGCAAAACAACAAGAAAATTTAAAGTCAGGCTACAGGGGCATGTCAGAGATATTAAAAATTGTACACCGGAGAGGCTTTGGTAGTTCATTTTTTTTTTTCTTTGCTGAGGGTACCAGAGTTTATGGCCGAAGGGCCACAATATTAGATCAAATGCTACATTCTGAAAGTGGTGGCATGTCTGTTAAAAATAGCTGGCTATTTAAGAGAGCATCTTTATTGTAAAATTTGGTAATCTGAAACTTTATTTTCTCAGTAATATTTGTAATTGGAGAATATTAATAGAAGGCATTTAATTGTATAATTGTTCCTTTCATTTGACTGGCTGTTATTTGCTACTGCAGTTTTCAGATATTGTGCAGTACCTGCCATATGCCCTACTTTTCATGAATCACAGTCTTAGAAATTTTTCATGAGTACTTGTAAACTAAAACAAGGTAGTGCATATAAGGGTAAAATGGTAATATAAGTATGGCGGCTTCCATTGATTTTATGCTGAGAATATCTGATTATTTTAGTATAATACATTCAGCCATGAGTTTCCTTTTCTTAAAACTCTCCTTAAAGATGTGCCTTTCTTCTGTTTAACAGCATAGAAAACAATCTGCATGTGCAGTAACATGATTAAAATATCTGTAGACGTAGTGATGAAAAGCGGGATTCTGGGTGTCCTTAACAATGTATGCAGTAAGAATTAATATGGCCTTATTACAAAAAAAAAAAAAAAAAGAATTAAGATGCTCTGTTAATTTAGTGCTGGTCACTTCATATTTTTAAATATAATACTTCATGTTTCCGTTATCTTTTCAGATCACATCTGTAGCAGGTTTATGCAGATTGCTATACATAAGCCAGTGAGACAGTGTCCTTTCCAAGGACACATTTTAAAAAGAATGCTGTTGGCCCACATTTAAATTGTCAATATTCATACAGATGGCAGCATATGGACCTAGATAACTGAATTTTGCACTTGAATCTTGTCTGGATAGCCTAATTAAGTTTAAAGACCAGGCTTCTGGCTATAGTGGACCCACATGACTTGCAGCAACATATGCTCCGCTTCAGACACATCTGCTGCAGGAGATTAAGTCAGGCTGAGACTGTGTGGTCATTTATTCACCACTTCTCTATGGTACACACAGTCCATGGCCCTTTGTACCATGGTGCAGCAGACAGAGAGAAAACAATGCTTGAGAACTGTTTCTATGTCATAATGTGCACAGAAGTCAGAAAATCCAATGTTTTATGATATGCTTTGCCCACATCATAAAGCTTCATTGGTCTGTGTTTTATGTTAGTTTTTAAGCTCCAGAATTGCTACTTTGGGAAATCTACATGTGTCAAAGGATGATCTGCAAGAAGAGTGAATGCTTTATTTTAGTGGCATGCCACTTGGCGACAATAATATTTTTCATATTTTGGTCTTTATGACTTTATGTGTCTTTAGATTGGTATATATGCATAGACTAGGCAAGAAAAGCAAACCTTTTTCTGCTGCAGTAGTCTGTGACCTTTTAAGGCTAGCATTTTTCAGTATATTGTATTTGATAAATATTAATGCTCAGTATTAAACTATGCAAACCTCCTCCATTACAGGGTCTATGACTACGCTGGGGACTTCCTAGTGATGGGCAACAAATGGGCTTGAGACTTGTAGGAGGGTGTGATCTTCAGAAGGCAGGGAGGTTCAGAAGGCAAGGAAGTAACAAAACACCTAGAAAAATGCTTCCAACTGCTGCTTGCAAAAAAATGGTACAAGTTTCAGTTCATTAATATCAGGTTGGCTTTCGTAAAGGAACTGTTCATGACATAGAATCTAAGGGGGATCTGTTATGTAATCTCACAGTGTGTGCAGGGTCTGAACTAAAAAACCTATACATTTCTTCACAAAACCAATTCCCTTGAATATATATAACCTGTAAACATTTGTGTTCAATGATAACTGCAAATTTGAGCAAACAAGTAAAAGCAGAAAATAAGTATTTTTGTTGGAGGGCAAGAATCCCTGCATCTCCATGTAGGACATTTGCCACCCAACATACATGCCTATATATACACTTATTCTGAGGTTAAAAAGTGGTTATTCTTAGAATATGAAAGTAATGGTTGCTCTTCCACCACTCAGAGTACCATCCAGGCTAACATTTTGAAAATGTACACATTGCTTCATTTGGTGGTGAGAAAGCACTATACTCCCAGTAACTGCAAATTGAGAAATTGAGCACTAGCAGTCCAAGTTAAAGCTATGATGGGATACTATGGCAACCACAAAACATGCACCTGCTCATATACTTGTGCTTTGTTTAATTAATACAGTAAGGCTAGAAATACCATGCTTAGTACTGGTGGAAAAGTATTGCAGACGGATCCTACTATCTTTTACTCACTTTTACTTACATAATAAAGACAGCAAGGTGAGTGCGCTGGTTGCCCCTAATATTCTAATGTTGATGATTTTACTTGGGGGGGGTGCACAACAGACAAGACAATGACCGTGGCTCACCACCTTAAAATATTTTTCAGTTTAGATGAGAGGAATGCGATATTTTTTGCTTTGTCAGCATGGAACTTAGTTATAGATAGATATACTCCAAACAGAAAAGCAGAACACAGCAACATGGCAAAGCTATAGAAATATGTTAATGAGGGCACATGACCACAAATCAGAAATAGACTGCAGATTTCCCCAGAGAGCCTCTTCAGTACTTATGGAGTACATTGCAGGTGCATGCAGCACTGCTTCAAGCTCTCCATGCACTAGTTTGTAATGAGATATGCATATATAGATAGAGATATAACGAATATGGGTCTTCTTCTGTTTGTTGAAAACACACTTTCTCAATAAACACAAGGTCGAACCCACTTAAGCAAAAGTGCACTACATCGGAAATGCACTTAGGCGAAAGCCGATTCGCCAAAGGACTTTATTTTTATTTTATTTATTTATTTTACATTTGTTGACCGGGATAGTCCGACTGGATGCATGTCCATTTTCAGCGGAGGCCCGGGGAGAAAAGCGCCAAGGGTAAGCAGATACAGCATTACATAATACCAGCATTACATATTACAAATAGACTATTTACAGAGATTACATAAGTAAACAAGTTCCACAGGTTACAGTTAATCCTGAGCGCAAGTCAGGATTAAATTAAATTACACAGTAAACTGGTTAGCAGATTTTTACACATTCTAGAGAGAGTTAGCCAGGCTTGATACATTGACATAGCCAGTTAAGTGACAAATGTTGTCTGAGTCTAGTTTTAAATTGACCTAAGGTGGAAAGTAAGGTAATATCAGCTGGAAGACAGTTCCAGGATCTACTTACAGAGTTTGCAAAGAGAGAATCACCGGCTGTGTTATTAATTTTGCTAGTCTGAATTAGTAGTTTGTTAGAGGATTGAAGTAGTCTAGGATTGTTATAGGGGGTGATAATATTTGTAAGTGCAGGAGTATTGTCCGGATTATAGAGGATTTTATAGGCCATAATCAGTTGGCTATATTGGATTAGGCTGGGTAGTTCAAGCCACCCAAGCTGATTTAGATTGATGCAATGATGTGTCCTAAAAGGCAGCCCAGTGGCAAACCTGGCAATGTGGTTCTAGCAAACTGAGAGTTTGTTAAGGACAGTCTTGTTTAAATTCAAGAGTAGAGGGGATGCATACAGAAGGGTTGAAAGAAGGTGAGAGCGAGCTATGGCAATTTTAGCTGGAGGGGTTATGAAGGCTTTTATTCTGTAAAGTGACCCTAGTTTTTTATTGATGGTTTTGATAGTTTGGTTAACATGTAGGTCAAATTTTAGATTATTGTCTATGATGACACCTAATAGTTTTGTAGAGGGGTCAGGGAAGATTATTGTGCCATCATTTGATTTTTTGGTAAAGGTGAAAGCGGTAGACCTATGTGTTGGTGAAAATAACAGCATTTTAGTTTTTTTGGGATTTAGGATCAGATGATGTTCAGAAAGCCAGTTTTCTATCGTATTAAAGGTGGTCTGGGTAGCTGACCATAACTCTACTGGAGATGTGACTGAGCAAATCAGAGTAGTCATAAGCATATTGGATACAGCTGACTTTTGGGATGATAGTATAAAGGTTATTAATGAAGATGGAGAACAGCAAGGGCCCTAGTATAGAGCCTTGTGGTACTCCAAGGGTGTTAGGTAGAAGGTTAGAGAGTTTGTTCTGCCAGAGGACAGCCTGCTGCCGACCATTCAGGTAGGATTGAAACCTTTGAAGGGCTCTAGTATCTAGACACAATGTTTGCAGGGTGTGGATTAAAAGTTGGTGATCAACCATATCGAATGCCTTGGAAAGATCCAATAAGAGGGCTGAGGATATATAATTACTGTTGCGATTATGGTTTATGGTGTTGGTAAAGGCTAGGAGGGCTGAAGTAGTGCTGTGATGAGGACGGAAGCCATGCTGAGTGTCTGCCATAAGGTGATTCTGGATTAGGTGGTACATAAGTTGTCTATGAATACATTTTTCCATGATCTTTGCAAGTGGAGAGAGTATAGCTATTGGCCTATAATTGGAGAATTCAGTAGAGCTGCCTCCTTTGTGAAGTGGGATTACATAGGATATTTTCCAGATGGTGGGAATTTTAGCTTCTACTATGGTTCGATTGATTAGTATTGAGACGGGGTAAGCAATAGCATCAGCTGATTTTTGCAGGTACTTGGCAGGGAGTTGATCAGAAGAAAGTGTAGTGGGTTTTAATTTTTTGATCAAGGTACGGATAAGTGTAGTGGCGACTGGTTGGAAGCTGAACGCGAGTTTCTAGGGGTGCTTCTTTCAGGACCAGGGGAGCTAGGAGGTAGTTGGCTAGCTAGGGCTTGAATTGTCTCAGTAAAGAATCTGTTAAAACTGTCAGAAACATCTTTAGGGGTTTTATCAATAGTAGCAGCAGGGATTGGGGTTGAAGTTTGTCCAGGATGTAGTAGATTATTTAAACCTGCCCAAAACTTCTGAGGGTTATTTTGATTTACTGTCTGTAAATTACAGTAGTATTGCTTTTTGTCTTGTAAAATTTACAGTGGGGATAAGGAACTATATCCTTTTCCCCACTGTAGTGCGATCTCGGAGTTAGTATATTTAAGTAGGGGATGGACGGTTCGCAAAAGTGCACTTTCGATGGAGGATTCACGAAAGTGCACTTTCGCGGAAGTGGAAATTTACTTTTCTTTTTTGAGATTGTGAAATTTCGATAAAGAAAAGTAGACCCATATATATATATATATATATATATATATATATATATATAAAGTAGACCCATGTGTGTGTGTGTGTGTGTGTGTGTGTGTGTGTGTATATATAGATATATATATATATATATATATATATATATATATATATATATATATATATACACACACACATATATATATATATATATATATATATATATATATATATATATACACACACACACACATATATATATATATATATATATATATATGTATATATGTATATATATACGGACAGATTTTAAAATATATCTATGGCTATATATATATATATATATATATATATATATATATATATATATATATAGATAGATATATATATATATATATATATATATATATATATATATATATATATATGTATACAAATAAAATATATGATATATATATATATGTGTATACAAAAATATATATATATATATATATATATATATATATATATATATATATATATATATATATACACACACACACACACACACATATATATATATATATATATATATATATATATATATATACATATATATATATATAGATATATATATCTATGAATCTACTTCAGTAGATCAAACTTTTACTAGTGCGAACCACATATGGCCAAGACCATATGTTCGAACTTGTAAAAGTTCAAACACTGATGTAAAACCACATAAAACCAAAAAACACAAAACTAAACATCTGTAGCAGGGGGGCTATGCCCCCCTGCACCAACTCCGAGATCGCACTACATTGCGGAAATGGAAAATCTTCCCTTTCCACTCTGTATGGAGATCTCCATTCAGTCAGTTCGGACTTTTACAAGTTCGAACATATAGTCTCGGCCATATGTGGTTCGAACTTATAAACGTTCGAGCTACTTACGGGGACCCATATGTAGATATATGTATATGTATACAAAGTCTGGATCCCACCCAGTTCGGGTTTGTGAAAGGCAGATCATGCCTCCTGAAACTGACCGACTTCTTTGAAGCAGTCACCAAAGCAGTGGATGAGGGTAAGGTGGTTCACACAGCCTATTTTGACCTCGCCAAGGCTTTCGACAGCATGCCCCATTCTGGAATTATAGCTAAACTCACTAAACTAAGTAGAAAATAAAAACGGTTGTCCAAACGAGTCTAGGTGCCAAAAAGTAACGTAGTTTATTTACACAAAGAAAAAACACGTTTTCGCTTCTGGTACACAGAAGCTTCTTCAGCTTACCAACTAGCAACAGTTCACTTCTTTTAACCTGTTAGTGATCAGGTGGTTAATTGAAACATTCAAAAATTTAAAGGTGAAGTACCTGCTTGAGCAGGAAACAACATTAGCGTGAACGTTGATATTAGCACTCTTGTGGCCATGACCACATATATAAAACCACAATTAAATTTAAGTTTAAAAGTTGAACATTTACAAATATTCGAAAACAATTGCCGACAGTAGTGCTGGTCAATGAAATTATATGATATAAAATTATGTCTATGTAAAATGTTCACTGGTTCAATATGCATAGTTAAAAATACATGGTTAAAAATTAACAATTAAAAATTGAAAATTAAAATCAACTTAGACAATATACAATCAACACTAACTAACAGTAATAACATGCCTAACCTAACCACCATTATAGTTCATGACTCAATCTAGTGGATACTGTTAGTTGTTAGACTAGTGGGGAGATAGATTTGTTTGGAAATGTGATTTAAGATCAGCAGTCGGCACAATTATTTCTTGGTTCATATTTAAAGAAATATGAAATGTTAAACTTGCCTTCTCTTAAACCTATATCGTGCTATCTCCCAATGCCATAATAACCCTGAAGGGGTATTTACTTCCATATAAGAAGGGTCTTGGTGGGACTGAATACATAAGGTGGATGTAAAGTAAATTGGTATCACATGACCACCGTGATGTTGTTGGGATATTACTTTGATTTAATATGATGTCATAAAATATTACCTACAGATTTACCTTAAGTAACTCCTGTATTTTAAGATACAGGCTATATTACAGCTGTCGTTTAAACCCGGGTATGAGAAGGCATCTAGTTGTAATTGCCATTCTAACTCACGGGTTTCTAACAGTAATGCCTGAGGTCCTCCCCTTTTGTCACAAAGAACCTGGTCTATGCCCATGAATTTAAAACTGTGGCCATGATTGTCCCATATGTGTTTTGAAAGGGCATTATCAGTCTTGTTGTTCCTGATAGCGTACAAATGTTGGTACATGCGGTCCCTGAACCGACGATCAGTCTTACCAACATAGAATGCATTACAGCATTCACAAAAGGCTATATACACAATGGATTTAGTGTTGCAACTGATTTTATGATTAATGGTGTATTTCCTATTACCAATACTAAAGGAGTTCCCTATTCTTAAATGTGTACACCATTTGCAACAACCACAGGAAAAAGTGCCTTTTAGTCTGGACATGAAGTCTGTTGAATGATTTCTTTGTAACAAATCCTTCAAGTTGGAACCTTTTTTGAAGGTGAACCGTGGAGTCTTGCCCAGTCTGTCATGTAATCCAGCATTGGTGATAAAGTACCAGTTCTTGCGGATTATGGAACAAAGAAGACCTGACTGTAAATTAAATGGAGAGACAAAGGCTATTGAGAAATTGGTGTCACAATGATTGAAAAGGGTTGCCATATTGTTAGCCTCACCTGAGGGTGGATTGTCATTAGATTGAGTGATGTTCACCTCAATGCTTTCATACACATTAGCTTGAAGTAATGGTAAATAAAAACCTTCACTTCGTTTTGATGACACTTCCTCTGTCAGGTCGAGGATAAGTTCCACAGGATACCCGCGGCTGCCAAACATGTCCGCAAGTAGTGAGCATTCCTGCTCGAAGGCCTCGGGAGTACTACACATACGGGCAGCCCTCACAAGTTGCCCTTTGACAATCGATCTCTTTTGTTTCCAAGGATGGCAGCTTGAGAAATGTAGAAACGAGTTGCAATATGTGGCCTTTCTGTGGATTGTTGAACAGAATCTATTGTTGATGGTGTCCTTGGATAATTCAACATCAAGATAATCAATCGTAGATGTTGAAAAATGATGCGTGAATTTCAAGAACTCGGTGGTAGAGTTCATGTATGATAGTAAGTTTAAAGCATCATTTTCACTGCCTTGAAAAAGAATGAAGGCGTCATCAAGGAATCGAGTGTAAATCCTAGAGTGATTCACAAATGGTTCATAGTTGAACAAGAAATTCTTCTCCCAGTAGGCCACAAACATATTTGCCACACTGCTCCCACATGGGGACCCCATGGCTATGCCTTTCTTTTGCAGAAAGTAGTCACCATCAAACAAAAGAAATTAGAGGACAGTACTATGTCCAAAAGTACTGTAACTAAATAAATGTCGTTATTGCATGCTCCACAGTCCTTCAGCATGAGTTCGATCCATTCAATAGCCACATCATGTGGTATTGATGTGTACAGATCGACAACGTCGATTGTTATAAAATTGTAACTAGGATCAAAATCAATATCATTGATCGAGCTGAGAAAAGACCAGGAGTCTTTGCAAATTTGAGGATGTTCTTAAGGTATTTGCTGATGATGCTTTCAATAAATCGTGCACACGGATGGGTGATTGAATTTCTGCCATCCACCAAGGCTCTCATTGGTGGATCTGAAAGGTTTTTATGCATTTTAGGGATCCCAAACATGACAGGTACCTTCGGATATGAAATGTCAATGAAATTGTACATGTCAATATTGATTCTTCCCTCCAGGTAGAGATCCCTAAAATAACCCTTGATCCTATTGTAACTCGTGTTTAACTCATTCAAAGATGAGTTAACATAAGCTGGTGTATCAAGTACTGAAGCCATCCGTCTACTGTATTCAGTTTTGTCAAAAATCACCAAGCCACCACCCTTGTCTGGTTTGGTAACCCTTACTGCAGAGTTACTGATTTTATTTAAAGCCATGAATTGGTCTGGGGAAATGTTCTTACAAGATCTGTCAATTCCCCTAGCAGCCTGTAGTTGCCTAAAATCCAATTCGCAAGCCTTTTCAAATATGCACAAACCAGGATGTAAGGGAGGGTTGAAGGTGCTTGGTAGTTTCAGGCCAGTGGTAGACCCAGGCAATTCATTGTTGAAGAAGATATTCAGGTTGAGTTTACGCACAAACAGCTTCAAGTCCATTAGTGTTTTAGCTAGTCTGAAGCCATTGTCAGGTACAAAATTCAACCCTTTTGATAGTAATTCAGTTAATTCTTGATCAACTACAACTTCAGAGAAGTTGTAAATGAAGAAATCGCCTTTTTTGTTTGAATGAACTATCGGGTACCCCACGTTGCTAGTGGGCCCAGTTTGTTCGGTAGACCCAACCTCTACCAGTGAATGATTTAGTTCTTGTACTTGTTCCTCTGGAATCGGTTGTTTTTCCCTAAAAAAGGCTTTTGATTACCATTCTTGTTTTTATTATTGTTAAAAGATTTAATTCTTTTACTTCTCCGAGGTCCCTGCCCACTCGAAGAGTTGCCTTGGTCATTAACAGAATTGCTATGAATAACAGTGTCTTCTTCTCTGTCATCACTATGAAAACAAGCCTGTTCTGGTTCATCATGTCTAGCCACACTGCTCAATTTTCTAGCCAGATTGGGGTAGGCTGATTTATTTTGATAAGCATGCCTGTCCCTCTCGAGTTTCTTGACTTTGTTCCCTTTTAATTTGACTAGCATTGAATCGATGCTTGTAAAAGATCGATGGTATTCGAATTTATACCTATAAAAATTATTATCAGATTTAATAATATTGTCTAAAGCAGAGGCTTCATCCAAAAGTACAGCAATATGCTTAGAATAATTTTTGATCATCAAATCAAGCAATTCAGCGCCTTGTTTATTAAATAAAGCTTCTAGTTCTG
>NC_056739.1:1929815164-1929835164 GCF_019279795.1 Protopterus annectens | reverse complement strand
TACTAGGCTATTGGCCCTAGGGCCTATATAAGCCTAGCCAAAAAGTTACCCTGGCCTTTGTCACCCAAGAAAATTATTTTCCTGAGCCCCTGCTGAGCAGAGCCACAGACGTGATCCCCAGGGTGAATTTCCTATTTCCCATCCAATCATCAAGATTTTTCTTGAAGAGTGCTAATGAGGAGTTTTGTTTGATACAGTTAGGTAGTTTGTTCCAGAGTATGGAAAGTCTCTGGGACAGGAGTCTATCCCTCCAGCATGTTCTGTTTATCGTGATGACAAGATTTAGGTCCCTAGAGCATGTGTAGCTTGGAGGGATTGGGATTTCTTTAAGTGGAGCATGTCCAACAGCTCTGGGTTTGACATAGCTTTGTATGTTAGGCAGAGATCACCTCTGAGTAGGCGATATGCAACGGAGTAAAGCTGGAGTTTTTTGAGACAGTCTGCATAGGACATCTGTTTGAGGCTGGTAATTCTCTTTGTGAGGTATTTCTGCAGTCTTTCCAGTTGTTGTAGATGTCTTGTGAGGTACATACTAAAAGGGGCGTTGTACTCTATAATGGGTCTAGTGAGTAACGAGTAGAGGGGAACAATGACCTCTTTTTACCTGGGTGAGAAACCTTTTGTGATGAGGTGTGCCACGTAGAAGGATTTCCTGACTACTGTGGTGATGTGATTATCAGAGGAGAGACTACTGTCCACCTGTGTCCCATGGTCTCTTATCACACTTTCTGTGTTAAGTAGACTATGACCTACGTGGTAGCTCATGGGTACAGAGTTTTTACCAAAGGGGTTGACAATGCACTTTTTGGCATTGAGCTTGAGGGCATGGCTTTGACACCAGGCATCTGTCTCAGTGAGGTCCTTTTGTAGAATGTCCACATTGTTAGGAGTTTTGATTATGGCTCCTAGTTTTGCAGTCATCTGCGAACTTCGTTAGCCAAATGCTAACCAAAACTGGAAAGCACACTTCCAATTTTCAATAGCCTGTGTGGCTGTAACCCCAAAAATGTACTTCTGGTTTGGTGGACGTTGTTAACCATCTCTAGGTTTTCTAATTACCCAGATCAGATGTTGCAGCATTATTGATGCAGGCATTTCAGACAGCTCCATGGTCAACAAGATGAATGTTGATCAATGGCCCTGGATCTAAATTATCTATCTTATAATCCAAACATAGTTCTTGTCTTCTGGAAATGTTAAAGAGAGGTTTATTGAACATTAGTTAATTTTTATGTGAAAATAGTAAATGATGCCATGGAAGTTATGTGGTTTAGAAATAAATGTGCCATGTACAAATATCAGAAAGTGTCTAAAAGTTCATTTATATAGAGAGAAAGTATGAGTACACTGCTCTGGGTGCACTCACAGTAGTTGCAGTGTTAAACGAAACCTTTGCAGGGTGTGATTAGAGTGAGCCCATATTGCAGCTAGGTGTAGAGCACAGTGAGAGCTTGTTTATAGTACTAATACCTTATAGTTTGTCCAATAGATGTGCATGGTTTCCTAAACTGAACACCTTTATGTGTTTTAAAAAATAGGGCACCATTAGACATTTGTTTTCCATGGCAGATTTTTAGACATGGTAAAATATTTTAGTACAGTTTTTATGATAAAAAAGTTCTGCATGGTATATTTTATGAGAGAGTCTATCCTTTAGCTTTCTACAGCTTTCATGGTTTGATAGGAGATTACTATGTTAACAGCTTAAGAGCCCTTACTTGCCTAGCAAGTATAACCTGATTTTACCCAGTATATGTCTGGCTTCTAAGGGGAAGAGGATGGCATGGATTTGTGCCTATGCATTGAGTATCTTACAGACTGCTCCAGTGCATAAGAGACATAGGCACTACCCTAGGTGTGAATCTGTGATTCCCCATCTACTGATCCAAACTGCATTTGAAAAGGGCCATGGAAGGGCTCTGCTTAATGTGAATAGGAAACCTGTTTCAAAGAAGGGGTAGTCTCTGAGACACATATCTGTCTCTCCAACATGGTTTGTTTGAGTCACTGCCAAAGTGTAGATCCCTAGATCAGGTGACCTTCATACTGTTTGACTTGTTGGTGTATAGCAGCTCCATCAGGTTTGGATTGTTGTTTACACCTGTATTTACTTTGTGAGGGACCTCTGAAATCGCTCCAGCTTTAGTATGTGCCTAGTCAAGTACATACCAAATGGCACATTTTACTCAGTTATTAGTCTAATGTTGGCTGAGTACAGCAGGACTATAATTTCCTTGTATCTGAATGCCATACCTTTACTTATACGTTGTGTCAAATAGAAGGACTTCCTCACCACTGTGGACACATGGCAGTCAAAGTTCAGGCTACTATCTATCTGTGTACTTAGATCTCTTACCTCTTACTCTACTGTTAGGGGTGTGCTATTGATGTTATAATTTACAAGCATGTTTGACTTCCCAAATGGTATGATAATGCATTTTTCTGCATTTAGTTTTAGGCCATGGTTCTGGCACCAATCATTTGTCTAAACTTGACCCTCCTGAAGGATATATCCATCTCTGTGGGAATCAGTGATTTCCCCCAGCTTGCAGTTGTCGACATACTTTGCCATCTAGAGGCCTTCCACATTAGTCTTGACTTCAGAGAAGTATATTCTGAACAGGAATGGTCCCACGCACTGAATCCTGTGGCACACCACTAGTAGCTGGCCTCTTGCTGGATCTGGATTCATCTGCTTTAACCATGTGTCCGTTCCATGAACCAAATGGCTATCCATCAGATGATGTAGGGATTTCTGCCCAGTTTTGTGATTTTATTTATAATACTCAAGTGGGGATTAAGAGAGATGCAGTATGGACATTATTTAGCCATTACATGTCATATTTAATAATTTTTTATACTACTGTTGGGAATGTGTCTGTGCTTAAGAATAGATTTAGGATGTGGGTTAGGGGTGTTGCTAAACTGAAGAAGAAATAGTCCCTTGTTTTAGCAGTTTAGGTATTCATGGATCAACTGTGCTGGCAGCACAGACTTTTCTTCTGCATAACCCTTCACCCTGACTTTTCTCTTTAAACAATCTCTACCTTCTTGCCTTATTATCTCCCTTATGCCTACATTTAAGTATACATAATATAAATCTTGTATATATGCCATTTCTGTTTTTAATTGCCTATATACTTTATGTAATTCATGCTTATCACTGAATAATTTCAAATATTCAACCAAACTATAAGTGGGAATCAGTAAAGTGCTCACTGCTTACACTAATTTCCCAAAGTGGGTTGCTCAATTAGGGTTATGGCAAGAAAATGTAATTCAGAAAAAAGTAGGCCTCAGTGGGAAAGATTTCATTATCAGCTCATTACTGTGCATCTCAAATGTCCAGATTTTTGCCTCATAGTTTTGGTCTGTTCCTCATAAAATTTGTGAGTTTCTGTGAATTGCTGAGGATTGAGGTCTTTAAATAATGACATACATTTGAGTTTTAGACTTCACATCCTTCAGAAATTGCATGTAAACACAAATACTGTTATTCTAACAACTCTCTGAGTTTGAGTAATATTTAAAATCTGTCCCTTTTTTGGGGTCTCTGTCCCCCAATTATTTTAGGATTTGCCCAGAGTTTATGCAATAAAAAGTTAAGAGGTGAGCTCATTACCATGTCTGTGAATGGAACACTTGTACTGACAGACCTGACATTGCTAGTGTTCAAGGCACCCCCTATGCATTCATGCCCACATAGAGACACACACACACACACACACACACACACACACACACACACACACACACACACACACACACACACACACACACACACAGATATAGGTTATTAGGTTCATACTAGGCTAACTGCTCATGCAGGCCATTTTAAGCCTAGCCAATTACCTCATATTAGAATCAAACCCTGCACCTTGTGTCTGTAAGGTAAACACTTTAACCATTATTCATGCTCCTAGACTTTCCTGTATACACACCCACAGTCACTCATCAAGACAAAGATTCCCCTCACCTACTTAATCACACTCATGGAAACACTCAGACATGCACTGTCATGCACAATTCAACACATGCACACACATCCTGACTCTCGAGTCCCTACTTACCCTCTGTAATGTGACCACCTAGGCAGAAACACAATTTTTCGCACACATGAACAGACACACACACACACACACACACACACACACACACACACACACACACACACACACACACACACACACACACACACACATGCATTCATGCATCCTCATTCATTTCCCTACAGACAGACAGACACATACTTTACCCCGCCCCCATGTCTTTGTTTAATTTAAAAGCAGAGTGAGTACTCCCATAGGAATAAACGGGTACCCACCATATTTGTATGTCAGTCACTTTTTCCTCACAGAGTAAAATTTTGCTCAGCTGAGCAAATCAGGAGCTGTAGGCATTTCTGGAAGAGTTACATGGCTAATTGACAATCCCCTGGACTGTCACATTAGCATCTTGTGTCAGCTGTGAGAATGTTTTCCATGCTGAGGCCCCCTGTAAGGGGAGCACCTGAACGGCAGAGTGGTCTCTGAACTGATACTGCTTAGCAGAATTCAGAAATCTTGAAGATTCAACTTTCACATCATGCTAAGCTTTTCTGATCTGCAAGGTATGTGTACTGCATTTTTGCTGTTCTGTGTATTGTCATTTTTTTGTACTCTTTCATGTTAAACATATAGTATTTTTTCTTTATTTTATTACACTTACCTGAACCTGAAAATGTACCACTGGATCAGCATTCTAACTTGGTTAACAAAGGAATATAAAATAAAATAAACCTCTCAGTAGCCTAACAATAGCTTATGTGGCTGAAAAACTAACATTAAGGGGAGAGAAAAGAGAGAAAAGCATCAGTAAATCTGACAGTGACTAATATTGGGAAGAAAACAGTTTGGTCAGCTTATTAAAGATCTAAGAACATGCTGAATAAGGATCTAATGCAGGCCTTGTAGATGCAGTGAACACCTTTTATTTTCTTGTCATCTGAGAAAGTGTGGAACTCAGCAACATGAAACGTTCTAATTCTAGGCCACAAATGTTTGATTCTGGATGGGAATCTTCTAAAAGTAAGCTGTACGATTTTTTTGTCATTTAGGACAAGAGTGGTGTGGTGATGCTGAACTGAAAGAAATATGGATTGGAAGGCTGACAGTGCCAGCAGTCACTGGGGCATTAATGACTCCATTTTATTCAAGCAAGGAGAGGTCCAAGAAGAACTGTCTTCAAATGTGCTGAAGTTAGACTGAACAAAACAGATGCTGTATGATCTGTTAATATATGTCATATTAGGTTTCAGTCAGGATTTTGCATTGGGTGCTAACATTAAGGGTTTGAGTCTCAGCACTGGTTTAAGGTTACAGTTGTAGTTAGGTTTCAGCTTCTAGTTTCAGGGTTGGAGGGAATGTTGAGTTTTGTGTCTGGTATATGAATTTAAGGGGGAGCAGGGTTGCTTCCTGAAAGAAATATGGTAATTTATATAGTTTCATATCTGTGCATTTTGGATTGATCTGAATGCAGTAAAAAAGGTATTGAGAAACCCTAGATTTTTGAATGTTTGAATTTGACTATGTTGCTTTCAATGGGTTTGTCTTTTTTAACCAAGAAACATGTTTATTAAATTATCACTTATGACATAGGCAATCATATAGTTATATAAATAAAAACAAACCATATTTACATAATTTTAGTTGCAAACATTATATATCACTCATAATCTAGTCAGTCATCGTCAGTCAAACATTACATAGCTCGTTCAAATCCTGCCTTCTTTTAAACCTCATTCCTCCTCTGCATGTATTGTTCCCATGATTCCCATGTTTTTCTGTGTAATTCGCTCCTACCCATTTCTGTAGATGCAATTCCAGTTGTTTTATCTCCGTTAATATATTTACTACTTCTAGTACAGTCTGCTTAGAGTAGACTTTTATTTTTGTTTTCTAGTAACTGCTTTTTTTGGCAGCCACCATAATTAAGTAAGGGATATGAAATCCAAAGGCAGTCCACGAACCAGGCAAATAGTACAAGAGTCCAGCCATATAAAAATCAAAATGATTTATATTATTTTGATTTTTATATGGTTGGACTCTTGTACTATTTGCCTGGTTCGTGGACCATTTTGATTTTTATATGGTTGGACTCTTGTACTATTTGCCTGGTTCGTGGACCATTTTGATTTTTATATGGTTGGACTCTTGTACTATTTGCCTGGTTCGTGGACCATTTTGATTTTTATATGGTTGGACTCTTGTACTATTTGCCTGGTTCGTGGACCATTTTGATTTTTATATGGTTGGACTCTTGTACTATTTGCCTGGTTCGTGGACCATTTTGATTTTTATATGGTTGGACTCTTGTACTATTTGCCTGGTTCGTGGACCATTTTGATTTTTATATGGTTGGACTCTTGTACTATTTGCCTGGTTCGTGGACCATTTTGATTTTTATATGGTTGGACTCTTGTACTATTTGCCTGGTTCGTGGACTACCTTTGGATTTCATATTACTTGTGCTTACTTCATATTAGGCAGTTTTACGTTCGCTCTTTGCGGTGTGACACTTTGTTGCTTTGTTATAATTAAGTAAGGCCTTACTATGTCTTGGCAATTCCAATTCTGTATCACAACTCAAAAAATAATTTCCTTAGTTACACCAATTTACTCACCCAGTATCTTTGACAGAGCAGTCTGCAGGTACTCTTAGATGTCTCCCAACTTTCAATGGGTTTGTCTTGAGGTGATGTGCTTGATCCAAATGAGGAAGTACACCATGCAAGAGGGGTAGTGAGGATCTCTGTGTTTGACTGTAAGAGACAACAGCTAGTGCACTATTCATGTCATAAGCAGCACTAAAAATCAAACTAATGTCTGAGTCATTGCTATATAATGTGTTAAAACTTTTTAGATTACAAAGTACTAGGACATTAGCCAAAGAAGGATGTTAGCCATTAATTCCATTAGTTAATGTAGCTTAAGTTCTGAGTTTTTATTCCAGCTATAGTTTCTTCTTCATACATACAGACTTAGCCAGTGGTGTCTGCAGCCATTCCACAAAGTTACACTAAAGTGGCAGATGTTATATTACCATAAGCAACATTTCAACTGTGTATTTTACAAATGGCCTTGTAATCACAGTCTGTATACTCATACACACATATGGGTATGAGCAAATGCAGGTGGGTAGCTAGCTCTTCTATATCTCACCCTACTTTTACAGAAAAAATTATGGGAAAAATTTCTCTCAACCTGTTTAGTTAAGAATCAGGGATAGAGTCACACTGGACAAAGATCCCAGTATGGATACTTTTATATGCATTTATTATTTATTGAAAAAGCTGCTGTTAGTGTAAGTGAATATTTATGAGTATGCATTTTCTAAAGAATTAAAAGTGTATAAGTGTAATAAAAGTTGTTTAGTGACTCCATTCTTCAAACTTTTTTGTAGAAAATCATAAAATAAAAATAACATCCCTCCCACACCCCCTAGCTTATATGTACCAGCTCCACATTCACACAGTAATGACCACAGTGAATCCTCCACAGCACTGTTTTAGTTGACATAACCCAGCTCATAACCTTGGAACATGCAAAACAAAACTTCTATCTCGTCTTCAAAGTGTGTCAACAAAATAGATGTTGATCAGTCAGCTAAAGGAAGTACACTGAACAAAAAATAAAAAAATTAAAAACAAAAACTGTTTTTTTAAATTTTGCCCCCTGCAACCCCTACACTCCCCCAAATTAAATACAAGATTGCACTACAGTGAGGAAAAGGGTAAATTTTCTGATCAGCTGTATACCGCGTTCTTCAGTCAAAACGTACAATGTTTCAAAACTTCAATCATATGGTCTCAATCATATGAATTTTGAAGTTTTGAAACTTTGATCATATCATAGGGATTAGTAAATATATCTTTGTGTGTGTGTGCCTGTGTATACATATAGATAGATAGATAAATAGATAATTCAGCAGAGGACATTGAAAGGAATTATTTATGTGCTTTGATGTTTTTCAGAATTTATAGGCAAAGGCTAAACCTGTGGCTATATTGCAGATAGATTTGCACTAGTACATGTATCACATTCACCTCTGGTCACAGCCATTTTAATACTGGGAACAGGGAGTGGTACATAATCTGCACTTGAAGGTTTGCTGCATTTAGATATGAACGCTAGTGGAAGGGGAACTCCATGAAATAGCCTTGAGTTATAGTTTTACAATTCTGTGGACAGGGTGCTAAACTATTTTACATGAAAGTGGCATGAGATTATTTTTATATGTTTGGTATGCTTGATTAAACCATGTGCACGCACTGTATCCTGTGGTTTAGTAACAGAATGTATATTTAAATTGGTTGCAAGAAATGAAAAATACTATGTTTTTCTCCATGAATGTACTTTAAATATTGCATAGCTATTATGATGCACAAGATTTGCTTAATTAGTTTAGTTTTAATATTTTCAGAGACCTCCAGACCAGAAAATATTAAAGATAGCTGCTAACCAAATTGTTATGCATTCATAAATAATTCATTAATTTTTGTATTTACTTGCAGGGATACTGGCGGCAGAAACTCAATGAAGTCAGCTGTGGGAAGCTTACGTAGCAAATCTAATAGGTTTGTAAATTAATTTTCTTTTTCTTTGTTTGAATTACATTTAGGGCAGTAGCTAATCTTCAAGAACTGTATTCCCTATTTCCTTTATTTTGCTTATGTGTTGGTTTTGTTTTGCTTGATGGTCAGATTGCTTTGAACCTTTTATTTCCTATCCATATAAGTTTGATACTTCCTGAATCATTACTTTTCTTGATTTCAACTTAAAGTAATTTCTGCAAGAATAAACTTTAAAGATATTAATGAAAGAAAACATAATACATGTGTGAAGTGTTGCTTGAAGTAAACAACCAGCAAAATATGAGTAAATATGTGCCAGATACAACTTTGGAAAAACTGTTCAGAGTCAAAATGATTTTTTGTAAAATAAATCTGCATCATGCTTACCTTAAAATATACATCCTTAACCTACAATGTGTTTGCTATGATGTCAAAGTTGCTGCCCATATTATTTTTTTTTCTTTTTACAAAATCTATCCAAACTATTTTGCCCTGATATTTGTAAGGCTACAGAGTAAGGCATTTGTGGGCATTGGGTAACATTAGTCTTACCCGTCAGGATAAGTCTAAAAGTACTTGATGCAATCAAAGAAATCTACCAAGCCAGCAGTGTTCCAGCAAATTGCATTTTACTGTTCATATTTTGCTATAGCTTCTGGTCACTTTCTTTTTGTAAACAGCATACCTGAAGGGAAATAGTATTTCTGCCACACCTACTGCATCCACAAGTCTACATCTTTTATTATAAATTCTACTATGATGTCATAATCTGGAGGTTGATTGATAATGACTCAACAGTGTGTAATGTATAATTCATGACAAATATGGTTTGATTTCAATCGCTTTTCCTAACTGACAACAAAAGTAACAGCAAAGATGCAAGGTATCTCTCTTTGTTAATATCAGCCTGGATCTATAAACAAGCCTAGGTCTGCTGTAGGGTTAGATGGTGAAGGCAGGAATTTAGCATGTTAGGGGCAGCTCTCTGTACTGTGAGGCTGGGTGCAGGGTTTTCCAGCTCACTTTATCCTTAAGGATGGGCTGAGAATTTAGCTATTTGTGACATCAGAAAAGAAATGAAGCAGTTTGCTGTAGGGGAATCAGAGCAGGAACAATGACATTGTATTGTACAGCAATTGTGGGAACATGAGCAAGTAAAGAAAGATTTGCAGTCATCAACTGATGGTCACCTCCTAAATAGCTGACCATTCTCACTAGGCAGGTGAGAGAACATTAAGAGAGTGGGAAGATCAGATGAGTGGGTGATCACTGGTGTGGCAGAACCAGAAATAAGACTTGACAGTTAAGCTATGGGAACTTTCGTATCAAAAAGTATATGAACATAGTGTTGACATATGAGACGTTTGACTGGTATCAAAGGTTAAACAAGAAGGGCTGTGGTCTGAAGGCCTAAAAACAATTCATCATTCACACGTAATGTTTCACACACAATATATTTTGTACTTGATAACTTTACTCCTGCTATATCTTTAAGAGGAAGAAGCTATAACAGCAGATTGATTTTTAATTAAACAACACACTTTAAAGGTGGGGATCGTGGGGTTCCTATTACATGATCGAATGCTAGAAACAGCGAACGTCCATTTGTCAAACCCAAATGCACGAAACCACAGAATATCGAAGGAATGGATCAGCAAATTTTTTTCCCAGGGAAAAAATTTGCTGGGCTGTTCTCCGGACTTTGCTGTTTTCTTGAATGTGGTGCGATCTCGGAGTTGGTATACTTAAGGTGAGGGTGTATGGAAGGCACAGCCTCCCACATCAGGGTGTGTGGGGGCGAAGCCCCCCACTTTATGTTGCCTGTACATTTTTTTTCTGGATCAACAGGAAAGAGTTCGCTGATCTGTTCCTTCGACATTTTGAGGTTTTGTGCATTTGGGTTCAATAATAGATCGTTCGCTATTTCTAGCATTTGATCATATAATATGAACCCGGGATCCTGTTCCAGTCTCATTACATAGTGCTATACAATCCCTACAAGTCGACAGTGTCTCAGTTTTGATTAGTGGCCCAAGTGTCAGCGAACATATAAGAAGGAAGCAATGAGTTGTCATAGTCATGGTGAGGCAAGGCTGGCCACCTGGCAGTATAAACTTTGGCTCTAGATGATTGTCACTGTTGAAGTGACATCCTCACCCCATGTGCAAAAATGTGAAAAAGTGGTTGTGGATAGGTGGATGGATAGATGGCCACTGTGTAGTTGCAGTGAGTCTGGTGGAAGCTGCTTGCTATTATAGTATGCATATAGGAGCATTTGTGAGCGTAAATAGTCGGGTTATTGCACTTCTGTACATTTGGTAAGTGGGAATAAACTGGTAGTACAGTATAAATATATTCCTCTTCACCACAGTGACAGCGTATGCTCTGCCTTCTCCCAGATCGGTCCTCTAGAACAGTGACTAGAGGAAAGGCACTTGTGGGTGAGGGTATTGCTTGAGAGCAGTAAGCTGGGCTTGCAAAAAAAAAAAATAAGCAAAATAAGCATTATTATTATCTGCAGATTCTGAGTTTACATAAGCCTAAGACATAGTTCCCTGACCATTCATGAGTGAACGTGAGCATGTTAAGAAGTGCTCAGGCTACAGTAGATAATGCCTGTGAGTTCTCATACCACCAACTAGTGTATTTAATAGCCAGAACATGTTGTATATAATAATAAAAGCTGCGCTAAATTAGCCAACATTTTTGCAGTGGAAAATATTAATGTAGATGTGGTAAAAGGACAACTCACTTCAGCACATCAGTGAATTAACTGAAGTCTATGATAGGCAGAAACAGAACTAGATCACACATGCACATGAACAGGCAGATTGTTATTGGTCTCACAGTCAAACAGAATATTTTCTGTTTTGCTTTTTCATTATTATTTTATTAAGAAGAATGATATGGGAATAGTATACAGTGATAAAATAAGTGCAGTTTTATTCACTTTTCAAATTAATTTTATCTTTTCACTAGCCTTTTCTAATCTGTTATTTCTAAATTTAAATCCTTTACCGCCAAGCCAGTACATAAAAATGTACTGCCAATCATTACCGGACCGGAGCTCCGCTGTGGCGACCCCTAAAAAGCCAAAAGACACAAACAAACAAACATCTGTTCCATGCGTTTCTGTATTCTGTTGTTTTGAGAGCAACTAAGAAAGATTGTCACGTTAATCTATATGCTTTCCTACATACAGATCAAAATGTATAATTTTAAATTATTTTGACATGTCCCCCATCTATTTTATACTGTTTTCACATGTTCTTTCACACAGTTTCTCTGAAAAATATCTTTTATCTATACCACATTAAAATCCTTAGGATTCTTACAATTGTTTGTCATGTCACCTTAACCTTAGGATTCTTACAATTGTCTGTCATGTCACCTTTGTGCAAGTGTAAATTCACAGTAAGTCATTAAAAAATATATGGAGACCATAGCTGCTTTTCGGTGACTTTTGGTCATTGATTCATCTGTTCAGCTCATGCAACCAAAAATATGGTTCTAATCCATAAAAGCCAATCCACAAAGGGTTAAACTGAAATTAGGTAGGGGTCAGCTAATTTAAACTGTTATCTGGGAAATTATGTAGACAACACAGATGTTAGATGAAATTCATAAATTAGCTGTAATTAATTTACTATGAATGCTTTAATTTTATGTTATTTATTTAAAGTGCAAAATATGATACTGTCTTCAGTCTGTTATAATGTATTAAGAATTTTAAGTATGGTTAGCATTTTATTTTGAGACTGATATTGTTGGTGTGAACATTTGCTCTAGATGTTTGTCAATGTTGATGTGACACCAACTCCATGTGCAAAAATGGGAAAAGAAGTTCTGCATTGATATTATTTTGGGAATTTTACCTATGTATATTTATTATTTCAATCAATATTCAAAGCTTGACTACGACCTCTTTTTCTCTCATGTTCTAAGTTTTCCATTCTTTTCTCCCTTATCATTTCATTGTGGCAAACAGTTTCATTTCAAAAAAAGACCAAAAGCTTTATATTCCAAGTGGAAAAGACAGTGTTATATCACTGGTTGTACTCAGTGAATTGTGTCAGGATGTAATTTCTGCTCTCTCTGCTCCCTAACATGTGGAGTACCACTGTTTTAGACCCATTGTTGTTTACTGTGCATTTGTTTCCTGCAGGGGATGTTATTTAAAGTAGAGATTACATTTTCATTATTATGCTGATGATAGACAGGTGTAACTCTCCTTCCATCAAGACTCAATGGTGTCTCTCAATAATCTTCCCTTGGACTTGTAATGCATCCGTAGCTGGATAACTGATAAATGTCTTAAGCTCAGTACCAGTAAGATGACTTCAGTGACTATCCATGCCACTGTCTGTAACTCTTCAGCCCTTGTTTTGTCAATCTGTATTAAAAAGAGTGGCAATAAGCTGATGTTTTTTTCTAATGTGGGGAAGCTTACCCTTAAGGATGGATTTTCTACCACTTTCAGATGGTCATGTTATCATCTGAGGAGTATCTATGATTTGGTCTCCCCATACCTCTGTACTACTGTGATGCCATTTATCTGGGGTTACTAGTTGCTGAGTGCGACTGGCTACAGCTGTTACAGGGCTCTGCTGCCTACCTACTTAGTGGACTGCTCAGTAATGATCACATTATGCTGATTTTGTGGAGTCTACTGTGTTACTTATTCAGTCTTACCATTACCTATAATACCTTCATCTTGGTTTATTAAGCAAAAGGCAAATATTTGTCAAATTTAGTATATTAATATATTTAAGTTAACTAGGGGTGTAGGGGATGCAGTCCCCTAAGTGTAGGGTATGGGGGGAATTGCCCTGCTGAAAAAAAAAACATTTGCCATGTGTTTACTGACTGAGTTCAATAATTCTGATGTTTCATAATTTTCTCAAGAAACCAAGAAACAATAAGATAGATAATGAAATTCATAGCTATAGCCAAGTTAACTTGCACCCCCTGAGAGTTCACCCATTGGTGCCCACCTCAACTTGGAAAAAAGAAAGGTTACAATTCTGCTGAGATGGACTAGAACAAATTTTCCAGCATTCCAAGATAAATCTTAAGTGATATAGATTCCAGAGTGTTCATATTCTTCATAAAGCCAAAAATATTTAAACATTCATTGAACTGCTTATAGACTGTGTGTGTCGTAGGATAGGAGCTTCTTGCTCATTTATGACTTTAGCCTGTTTATTCACTGTTCAGATGTTTTAAAGTTTAATATGACAACTGAAGCTCTGGAAGGTTTGAATGGGACTGCTTCTGTATTTTTTCAGTGATGGAATACAAGTTTTATGATGTTAAGGTTTCCTGCCCTTCCAGTGTGAATATAACTGCAGAGTTTAGCTTTACACCTTAATTTCAAAATCGATTCTTACTGTACATTGTTGTAGTATTAGACATTGGCGATACTTTATTTACAGTGAAAATATAAAAGTAAAATTCACTTCCTTACATTCATCCAACCACAGCCTATTTTTCACATTTTTGCACATGGGGTTGGGATGTCACTTCAAAAGTAACAATCTTTTAGAGCCAAAGTTCATACCACATGGTGGTTAGCCCTGCCATGGCCATTCTTCCATACCACACACTCAAATACACACTCATACCTATGGACAGTTTAGCACGTCCAGTCCACTTACTGCATGTCTTTGAAATTTGGGATGAAACCAGAGCACCCACAAGAAACCCACACAAACATGGGGAGGGCATGCAGACTCCACACAAAAGACACTCCAGCCGAGAATCAATTGGAGAACCTTTTATTGTGAGGCAATAACGTTATCCAATGTGCCACTGTAAAATTCACCCCCCCCCCCCAAAAAAAAAAAGTAAACTGATTATTTCATTTTTCATACAGTGGAGTTTTAAATAACTTACAGTTCAGAATTCAGAACTTACAAACTCACACTTCTGTTTTAAGAAAAAGTTTCTTAACTGGAACAGAGCAATTCTCATTAACCAGTACATGCCAAACTGCTGTAAATTCATCCACATATAGTTTTCCAGTTACTTCTTGATGACAGCCACAGGAATGTCTTCTCTAGTATTCCACAGGTCCATGGCTTTATCTGGTTGTGGTCTACCTTGAATTTCCAGTCTAGGCCCAAGAGGCTTCCAGAACTTCTTCTAACAGCATTTTTCAGGTGATTCACTTTTCCTGGGCGACTTGCATTACCATATTTATTTATAAAGGAATGCCTGCTGCTAATATATGGTGTATTTTTAGTAATTCTAATGTAACAAACAGCATTTCTACCACATCAAAATAGCCACTATACAGCAGTATATATATTCTGTCAATGGCATAGGTACTGTTATCAAGGAGCTTATGTTAATCCATCACCAAAAGGTTTCATGTCACTTAACTGGCGTGCATTCTGATGAAAAATTAGTTGCTTGAAAACAAAATGATCAACCTTTTTATTTTCATGTGTGATTTTCTGTGTGGGTGGGTATGTTTTCTTATCCCCTTGAACCCTTAAGCTCTCTCTGACATCACTGCACCTTATTCAGACAAGTAACTGCAGTAACCTTGTTCAGACAAGTGCTATTATTTCTGCACTTGGCTATGAGACAAAAAAAAAAAAACCTGGCAGGATACCTCACTTAAACAGCAATGTTTGCTGTCAGTTGATTCATTTCTGCTGGCTGTGGCTGCTGCTGCTAATATCTCATTATGAGAGATATTTACAATTGTTGCAGTGCAGTGAATGATTTTGAATTATCATGTTAATAAACTACTAGACCATTCTCACAAACAATACATTGATACTGTATTTTAAATGCTACATGGGTACTCTGTCCTGATGCTGTTGTTGTGTTGCATCAGTCATTTTTTGATTACTCTGATGATTGTGTACTTCAGTAGTAAACTTACTATACAAAAATATTTATTTAATTCATCAGTGACTGTAAATTGCTAGCTACAGTATGCCAGCTGACTAAGGTTGCTGTGCTATACACTTTTACTCTTTATTTTTTATTTATTTTGTTGGTTATTCTACAATATTTCCCCTGACCAACAGCACATTACCTTTGTAATTTGTGAGACTTACAATATTTTCCCTCGTGTTCTGTCCTGAGGCCAAGAATCATGGCTGCCACTTTGCAGAAGGTTAGGGCCTTGGATTAGATTCCCCTGGGGAATGCTGCCTTTATTAATCCCCCAGAATCATGTGAGAAGGAAGTACTGGTCACTGGGGTCTATTCTCCTCTATGATATAGCTAATACATACCTGCAGGGATGGCATACCAGCCAGTGACCCTCTGTTTCCTGAGGGAAAGGGAGCCACCTACTAAGCATTAGTCTTTCCCTCTTTGGATTTCAGTCAGTACACCTGTCTCCTAGCCACATCCTACTCCTTCCAAATGCTTTCTAAAAGCTATTCTAAGATGACAGCAGACAGGTGTTCAGCTTGTAAGTGTTGCCCCAACAAGCTGTAACAGAGCATTAGCATATCCCCGGCAGCACTGAAATCTATCCAGCCAAGCATACCTTGGAACGCTAAGCAAATCTGCATGCTTTTGAGGCATTTTCTTAATGGTTTGTCATATTTTTAATCCAATGTTTTAAAGCCAGCACTTTTGAAAAAGGTAGAAAAATCTATGCGTGAAACACCAACAAGATAAATAACCAGCAAAGCACAACAGTGTAAGTTAGAATGTCAACATGTGTGTGTGTGTGTGTGTGTGTGTGTGTGTGTGTGTGTGTGTGTGTGTGTGTGTGTGTGTGTGTGTGTGTGTGTGTGTGTCTGCAGCTGCTCAGTGACGTCCAAAGAAAGAATGAGGAACACTCTGTGAACTGAAGATAAAATGTATGCATATATTAATGAATGAAAATAATTGTGCTCTATTGAAGGACTATTAACCAGTAATCAACAGTGTAACATTCCTTTTATAATTATATATGATGGTTGATTAAGGCAAATTAAATTCACAGCCATAGCAAAACTAATACGTACTGCCGGTAGCTTCACATATGTCACCATGACCTAACCTAATCATGCCTGAGTATTCATGGATATCATCACAGTTTTAGTGATATGAATGACCAATCCTTCAGCTCCCAGAAGTAAACAAGAAAATTAGTATGTGAGTCCTGTGATATCTTGTATAAATGAGGTCAGCTATCTGTGTGTGTCTGTGTGTTTTATGAACTGATGTATAAAAGTCCACTGTGTACCTCCACAACCATCAAAGTATTAATCCATATAGCAAAACAATCTGCAAATGTATTATCATTTTTATATATTAGCAAAAGCAAATTAGTTATAACCATGTCTGTAATTACACCAGCACAGTTTGATAACTGCTTTGAATGTGCAATTATAACTCAGAATGTGTGTTTAAAAATGTGTTTATCTTCAGCATCAACCTCGGCTATAACTTTTAGTGCTTAATTTTCTCAGCACTGTTGCAGGGAGTTAAAATGAAGCATTAACATCTCATACATTGACGTATGAAATACAAATCAGGCAAGTTGTTCAAAGCAGTTGCTTTCTGAGTACAGTGCAATAACAGTATGTAAAACTGAATTCAAAATAAAAACAAGTAGAATGCAAATAATACATAGATTCAAGCAACCATTTCAGTGCAAAACGTACAAATATTTAAATGGCAAATGTCAAAACTGTTCTTGACAAGATTTCCAGTACATATCAGCGATGTTTTATGTTGTAAAGAGAACTATAGGGAATAATGGCTAAACAGACTCCTACTATTTCAGAATGCCTACTGTTGTTCCTGGTGTTCCATGCCATGTATGACTACAAACTTCCAACTGTACCAAACCCACAGCTGACATTCCAACATAAACTTAAATATCATTGCAATAGTGCACCTGTACCAAAATAAATGCAGTTTGTAGAGATCTAATAAAATCATCCCAAATGCTGCTAATGAGTGAAACCAGAACAACATATAGTTCAAAAGCAAAAATACCCATCACAAAATGAATCAAAGCAGTGGGATAAGTGCACAGTGTATTGGGCAAAACTGTAGAAACACATTGTGAAGAAAGCACAAGGAGTGAAATGAGCAGACTCACTGGAATCCAGATTGTCAAGAATGCCAACTGGTGGATCAAGCAGAGTAAATAAAAAAAAAATCAGAACTGGTAGACCACATATAGCATGAAAACAAGTCTAGGAAAAGAATACAAGAAGCAGAACAACAAGGCTGTAGAATGGCAATCTGGAAAACAGTACAGAACAAACATGATTCAGTTTAACAGTTTCATATTTCCAATTTATTTATTTATTTATTGACTGACATTTGATTACCGGGACAGTCTGACTGGGTAGAAACTCATTTTCAGTGGAGGCCTGGGGAGAAAAAGCTCCAAATTATTATAAAGCATTTTCAGAACAATAATTTTACAGTCTTCAAAAATAAAACAAAAACATTTACAGTTTAAATAATCATAACAAATTAGACATATTAGACATAATATAAAAACTTTGGTTAAGAATCGATACGAGTTATATGACCGTTATTTAATAGTTAGAGAAATTGTAGACAGTTAGTCTAATAGAAACAGGAATTGCAATATGAAGTGAGGGAAAAGCAGGCTTATTGTATATTTAGAGAGAAAGCCAGGGAAGAGAATTAGATAGCAGTAAGAAAGTGAGTGAAGAAGGGAGAATAAGGAGGTATAAGGAATGAAAAGGTACTTGTTCACATTTAGGGATATAGTTGATCCTGGTTTTGAGCAAGAAGAGAGACATATTTTAAATAGGAAGTATTTTAGAGTGGTTTTGAAAGATGGAAGGGAAGGTATGAATACAGGTAAGGAGTTCCAGGCGTTAGCAACCTTGTACAAGTACAGACAATGCCCAATGGATATAATAGGTTTGTAAACAGAGAGGAGTTTTTGGCCATTGGATCACAATGAGAACAGGAATGCAAAAGAGACAGCTCTGTGATGAAATGTAAAACAGAAGCACCCAAAACATTTATCAAGATTTCCAATACTGAGAGTACAGATTCAGAAAATGACAAGCAAATCTGATCATGTTTGCCATAGGCAGTCAGTTGCCACTATCTTAGACTTTCATGTATGTAATATAGTTAAGATTTCCAGCTCATTTTTGCTTTAACGACGTCAGTGGGTAACAACCTGTAAAGTTTTATTTTTGCTTCTTACTAACACTGGCATATGACATGGTGGTTAGCAGTGTTGAGTGTCTCAGCACTTATACACCTCATTCTGTCCTTGAGAGGGGTACCTTTTGTACAGAGTTTGCCTTTTCTCCACATGTACATGTGGGTGTCTGCCAGGGTGTCTGATTTCTTTCCTCGTTATAACGTTATAGTGTTATGCTGAATGGCAATGCTACATTTGTTGTCTGTAGATGTGCATATAAGTGTGATCTGTGCCCTATAACAGACTTCTCATTCATGGTTGATTTCTGCCTTATATGCTTTGCTACTTGGATAGGTTTTGGTTTCACATGACTCTGACTGGATAAGGTTTGTATAGAATATTGATATGTGGCACTGTATCTATGTCTGCATCTATATCGATATGTGTATCAATATTCATATTTATACATATATCTAAAGACATTATCTCAACATGCAGTATATATATATATATATATATATATATATATATATAAATATGGGCTCACTACATATGACTGAAAGTTCATATGACCAAAGCCCATTTGACACAGACCAAATGACCGAAACTTCATTTGACCGAAAACCCATATGTCCGAAAACTCATTTGACTGAAAAACAGCACTGGCAGGTATATTCCCTGTTTCCCATTGTAATGCGACCCTGGAGTTAGAATATATTGTTAGGGGGGGAGTGGGGGGCACAGCCCCCCACAAATTTGTTTCATTAAACAATATCAACTCAAACCACAAAATATCTGATCAAACTAGGAAGGGGGGCTTCACCCACCCACACCCCCCAATATAGGGGGCTGTGCCCCCCCACCCCCCCCAACAATATATTCTAACTCCAGGATCACACTACAGTGGGGAGCAGGGCATATACCTTTTACTTGCCTTACAGTGCTCTGCAGACTGCCAGTGTGGTTTTTCAGTCAAATGAGTTTTCGGTCATATGGGTTTTCAGTCAAATGAACTTTAGGTCATTTGGTCTCAGTCAAATGGGCTTCGGTCATATGAACTTTCATAGGTTTATACTAGGCTATCTGCCCTGGGGCATTTACAAGCCTAGCCCGAGTGTGTTTGGCTTTCGCCACCCTTGTAGTGAACCCATATATATATATATATATATATATATATATATATATATATATATATATATAGAGAGACAGAGAGAGAGAGAGAGAGAGAGTCATATGTATATGTGTACACACGCACACACACACACACACACATATATATATATATAT
>NC_056739.1:1929625164-1929812664 GCF_019279795.1 Protopterus annectens | reverse complement strand
GGTATTCCCTATAGCTTTCTCTGTGTGTGTGTCTCTCTCTCTCTCTTTCTCTCTCCATCTGTCTTGCACACACTCACTAGAACATACACATGCATGCACATGCTACATGCACAGATACACTTCTCTGTTTTCTCTCATACTCATATGCACAGACACACACATTTCTTCTTTTATTTAGTTTTTCTAAATGTATCTAATTTATCTGTTTATTTATTTATTAATTTATCTACGAATTGGCAAAATTTCTAAGCTTCATTTTAAAACATTAACAAGCTGATATCCAGAACATGGCACTCAGTTTAAACCTGTCTCACAATGCTTGCATAGTCTATTTCTTTTTTTTTTTAAGTTTTCTGTGGTTGGCTGATTTTTTACACACCTCATCCATCTGTATGATTATATGAACAATGGAACAATGATTCTTGGCTTTAATGAATGTTAGAACAGAGGACCGCAGACCATGTGTATTCCACAGAGATTTCTACAACAGATTCCTTAACAAAAATTAGTTTTTTTTCTTCCTTGATTGGCACTCAACAAAGGTGTGAGTGTTCTGCCCATGTAATGCTGTCAAGTCTGTTAGTTCCAAGTCATGGGACATGTGTTTGTCATTTATTGGTTTACATCTGGTGAGGAGAACCGATCAGGAAGGTATGACTATATTTTGTAATTATGGCACTGACTGTGAATTGTTGGCTAGACTGAAATTGCTCCAAATCCTTATGCTTCTTTGTCTTGAATATGAAAGACTGCATGCATCCTAAAAATGAGATAATGGAAAGATTGTTCATTTTTCAACACCTCTGATATTGCATTTATCAGTTACCCACTTGCAGTAGGAATTAGACCCATTTGTTACAGAGACCATGAGCATACTTTTGCCACAGTAGATAACCGTTTATCACCTGTCTTCAGTAGGCTTACAAGTTAGATGAATCACTGATATGTCACTGCCATCTTTGAGTCAAGATTCATTTTATGGTCAGTGCATCTCGCTGATATTCGTAAATCATGGTCTCATAAAGAACATATTTAGATTTGTTGTTGAATTCAGTGAAATGTTGTTGTTGTGTCTTTCGGCTTTTCCCGGTTAGGGGTCGCCACAGCAGAACTCCGGTCCGCTAATGATCGGCAGTAGATTTTTACATGACGAGTTGCCAGCCCTGATGCACAACCTTCAATGAAGGTACGCCCATTCACGCATGTCTCCACACAGAAGACACTCTAGCTGAGAATCGAACAGGACAACATCTTACTGTGAGGCGACAATGCTACCGCAGCACCACCACCGCAGTATAGTTGAAGTCAATGAAATATGCAGTTTTAATACTCTTGCACTGCATAGGCATATGTAGATTAGAAAACTAATGGGTAACTAGATTCAGGTTAAGCAAAGGTTGATTTAAAACAAAATCCCATAAAGGAATCAGAGATCTAAGGGAGACAGGATAGATGGGCAGTAAGTATGGAACTATGTAGATGTAACAAAAAAATATAGATACCAGTAATTCTTAATGCAGAAATAAAAGTATGCAGAAAATGTAGTTCAGAAGTACACTCAGAAGTACACTGCCTTGGTTATTTGAGAAGAATACCAGAACCTGGCAGAGGAAAAATCAAATTATATAAGAAGGAGATAGAAGATGAGAAAACAGATGAATGTTATGGAGTAGGGTAGGAATATAGGAGACATTTCAGCAGCTTGAGATACTGACAGCAGAGAACAGGAGAGTGTATAAAACAACTTGTGGTACAGTTTCCTGGTACTTCATATGGTGGCCTGAGTGCATAGGAATAAGGTACTGCATTTCTATATTTTCTTATTTATTAATCCTTGCTGGTTAACCATTTTGAACCAGACCAACTTTCAGAGGTGACCTGAGTAGGAAGCACCCCCAGGCATTAAAATTGATACAGAAACAATTAGAAGACAGATATGCTTTCATAACAGTAATGAAAATGGAGCAAAGTGACATAAAATTGTCACGTAAGTTCAGTCACAGAACTTGAGACAGTTAAAGGAACTGTATTGTTTAAATGGAGATGAAATAGCTGACCTCCAGCAGGTTCATGCAGAAGAGAAAGTGTAGCACAGGCATGTTGTTGACAGCAAAAAACTATGCAACTCATGAATGTATTGAAGTTTGTATTAAAATAAAACACAGGTACATAAGTCGACAATTATTAATGCAATTAATTCCAAAAGGAGAGTAAATGGAGGCAGTGTACATAGGCCAACATTAACTGATATCACCAATAAATAGTCTGGTGGGTCTTCAATGACCTGACAGTGAGTGTGCTGTCTGGGGGGGACTAGAGTTACATGCACACTACTGGACAGCATTAACATTTTTTGGGAGGGGAGCTGGGGTCTGAGATCCACTGCTCTAAGAACAAATAGTGCCATGTGGGCCTCCACCAGTGCCATGTGGGCCTCCACCAGTCTGACCAAGAGTCTTGTGAGTTTTTTTCCAAGGTAGTGTCTTCAGGTGCAGTGCCCTAAGCATGCATTAATGGGTGCACCAACAAATATTGTTTGTTGAATCCCAAACAACATGACAATGAGCCCAGAGTTTCTTTTTATTTGTGTGGCTCCTGAACTACAGTGCTGTCACATACTGTTAAACAGCATAAACAAGGAGGATTTGGTGAGTCTCTGGTGACCCAACATTGTGTCCAGTGTTTTCTTGGTGAGGGAGTCCAGAGATGCACTGTTCTAGGTGAATACCAACAGGCAGCATTAAAAAATATTGTTTGGCAAGTATCTGACAGACCAACGAGTCTGTTTTTTATTTTTATTATTTTTTTTTTTTGTGGAATCTCCTTTTTCTTTCCTGAATGTCTGTGTATCTGATTAGCCCTCTTAAACCAGGGTGCTGTTTGCAGTAGAAAATGCTCTGTAATTTATTTTTATTTAGAGTTTCGTAAGGCTTGAGGACAATCAACAAGTTGCTTCCACAGGCAACTGCAATGGTGATGCCAGAGAAGTGGTATTTTTGAGGAGAACAGATTATTTGCAAAAGTGTAAATGAATGGTTAGTTAACATGCAAAGGAAAGGAAGAATAGTCGTGACATTCTTGTTAAGGCCCATACTGAGTAAATAAAGGCAAGACAGCCAGATTAGGCTGTTTGGGTTTACAACACTCTGTTTATGAAATATGCTGCAGTGAATGAGTATAACAAAGAAAGTAAAGAGCATAATAAAAGGTGTTATATAATGCATTCATCTATCTGTGCTAACGACCTGTATCCAGTTCCTGCAATGACACTATGAACAGCCACTGCCATCCATGGAGTTTACTAGGCAAGGAGGGAACAGTTTTATTTATTTGCTTTTTTATTTGACGTTTGTTTACCGAGAAAGGCCAACTGGGCCAGAAAGTGCCCATTCTTAGAGGAGGCCCAGGGAGAAAAGCTACACAATCATAATCTTTCAAAAATCAAATACAGATATTTGAAATCACAAAGTATCGTGTTACATTACAAAATATAAGAGTGAAAAAAAATGTTGTAATAAGGAAAACGTAGAATGCATGTTTCATAGTAGAGTGCAATGAAAAACAATAACATGAGGTGGGGAAAATTTGTGTGGAAAAACTCATTAGTCCTATTATTTGTTACATAAATTAGTATGTGGTAAATGAAAAAATATTTAAAGAAATATTAGAGATTGCATGATTACAGACAATGAGGGGGAAACCGAGTGATGTCTTAATATGAGAGATGCTGTTTAATTAGATTTCTAGGCCTTTTTCTGTGTCACACACTCACTGCAGGCACACCTGACAGTTTCACGTTACCAATCAGTGCACCTCATGCCCTTAGGAGGATGGAAGACACTGAACTATTTGCAGAAAACCCACTCAAATGTAAGGATGACATGAAGTCTCAGCACAGAAGGGGCCGAATAATACATTATTATATAACAAAAGAAAATGAAAACAAAAATTAGACAACATACATATACAATAAAGGAAAGAAGGGAAGGAAATATTTTGAAAGAATGTTCACACAAACAGCACCCTGTCTAGATTCACCACATTGTTCATAGTCAACACTTAAGATTATTATTAGCATTTCCCATAGACACATACATATACAAAGGTTGTATTAACAGAGAATTGGTCAAAACCCCCAGGAATCTTATGAAAGCACTTGCCACTTTAGGAAAAAAAAAACAGAAAAAAGTGAGGGAAGTTATAAGCAATTTAGCTTTCATTTATAACTCAGCAAGAAGTATTTTGAGAGAAATGCAAATTTGTAAACTGAAAAGGAAGTAATTTCCTCACACGCTGTTATTTTTTAATAGTGATACTATAGTGGCATTCAGATTATAAAGTAAGCCCAAAAGCAGTGCATCAAATAAGAAAAATGTATGAAGAAAATTGCAGAAAATACATTTTTTGTGAGTTACACTTCAAAGGTGGATGCAACAGACCAGTTCTGCAGAATCTGATTCTGCAGCACTTGTAGAATCAGTAGAAACACTCCGTGAACTGAAGAAAAAAATAATAAAAACATCCTCATTTTTGTGGGAGCAGATCCCTTCTGCATATACTTTCATTCGACTCAATAATGAACTCCAGTGGTTGCTACATGTTGGGAAAATGTAAATCTTTAGCCACTGATGCTGTTATCAAGAAATAATGTCCCTCATTTGTGACTGTTTTTTGCTGTTGTAGATGATGGCTAGTAAGGCAGTGGAGTGACAGCCATCAAGAAGTAACAAGAATATGAGTAGAAGTGAGATGTCGGAAGTAAGTTTTCTAATTTCATACAGGCACAGTCTGTTATGGTGGGTATGCAATCTGTCAGCCATTAGCTCAGGCAATCCTCAGGAGAAGTGAAGTTTGGCAACAAACCAAGTTGTCCCGGGACATCTTCATGGGGGGGGGGGGTTAGGTTGTTATCAGGGGGAGTTAAGTGGGTTGGGGAGGTGAAATGGTTAAGTAGAGGCAGGGATGGTTGGGTGGAAATGAGATAGGGATAGGGAGGGGCTTAAGAGGTTTAGTCTAGTGCAACTAAGTTAGGCAAGCACATTTTGGCATGAACTTGCTATGGCAGGTTCTACGTCCCAGATGACCTGTGGGTACTGGTGTGGTCAGGTAGGCCTGGGAATGGTTCTGTAGGGAAGAGGTGGGGATGCTTGTTAACATGGGTTTAGGGTGTGGATGTTTATTATTTGGTGGGACTTGTTGGCTGTTAGTATAATTACATTAATTTAGTATAACTACATTAAATGTCTGATTCCAAAGGCGTGTTTTAGTATTAATATGCTCTCCGCTGAGTCTTTAGAGTAAGTTGTGTGCGGTGATCTTTTGTTTGGAGGTTTTTTTGTTCTGGGGTTTTAAGTCTTCATCTTTGTAAGCTTGTTGGTGATTTTGTGTGTGGATGTTGGGACCGGTACTTGGTTAGGTTTACTCGTTTCTGATTTATGTTGGCATTCTTGTTTGGTGGGGTGTAGTGGCGAGTGGTGGAGTGTTGCTGTTGCTTTGTTTCTTAGGGAGAGTGGATGTCTGTTTTCATGGGTTGAGAGTTTCCCCACAAGGAACTGTAGTTAACTTTGCATGCGTGGGTGTGATAACAGCCATATGGGAGGAATAAGGTAGGACCTGGTTAATTGCCATTGGGTTGTTTCAAAAAAAAAAAAAAGAATGAATGAGGGATCCTATTGCGGGAATTGGTTGTGGTTCATTTTCTTGGGGTGGGTTGAGGTGGGGGGAGCTTTGGCGGCTGCCGCAGTTTCAGGCCCATTCTGCTGTGGTAACTGGTGGTGCTTGTGGGGTCGGACGAGGTGAGGGGTTCCGTGCGGTTGTTTCTGCTCATGCGAGGTGCGGCTGTCTTCATTTGCCTCATGGTTTGGTCTTTTCTGCATGAGGTTGGGATTTTTGGAATTATCAATCGAGATCAAGGGAATTGGGTGGGACTGTGGGCGACTTTTGGGTTTGAGGTCCTGGTGCTCCATTCTGGCTTTCTTGCAGGAGTGGCGGCTTTCGCGGGCTGTGGAGTTGCGTGTGTACTGGCTGGTTTCTTGGGGATTCCGTGCGGCAGTGTCATTCCTTTCTCGGCGGGGAGTGGAGGTGTCTGGGTGGTGTCTGGATTATGCACTTTGCATTTCAATTTTAAGGGATTTGTCATTTGTGGGGAACAGCTAACTGTGTCTCCTATGATAGTTTAGTTTTGGATAGTTCCTCCTAGTGATACCAGAATCACTTTAGGCAGAGGTGCTTGGACTGACTCATGAAGGACACAGAAGTGTATTTGAGACTTGCACCCTACTAACCCTCCTTTTGATGTGGTGTCACATTCGTGGGGCACCATCCAGCCTGCCAGCTTTCCCCTTGGTGCATATATTCCCTTACAGCAACTTCCTCTATTATTGTGTCAGCACCGTAGTGTTAATTGATTTCTGCTCATATGCAGAGACTTTGTGGATTTCTGCTGCCTGTCTTGTGCTCTGCTGACGGCTGTGCAGTTTGTCCTTGCTGTACTGCTTGTTATTAAACAGGCTGGTGGCCTTCTTTGTGGTTTGATGGCCGATTCTTTGTGTGCGTCTTTTGCTGCTGTGACTGATGAGTGTAGTTTCTGGACAGTGACTGGATTTTCCAGGGGGGATCAATGCATTGCCTTGGTGAACAGTTGCAAGTAAGTGAGCAAATAATAAGTGGAGACCAAACCATGTTTGATTCTCTGGGATGAGCCACTGGGCAGAGGCTTTGCTGCAAAGCATTACTGTGTGTCATGTCAACAAACAGGTCAAATGCTGAGCATTTAGAGATGTTCCTTTTGTGAAATACCCATGGACTGAGTTAAATATGGATTTCATTTTCCATGACCCACTTGCCGCTAGGTCTCTCTTGGCTGCAGTAAATTACTATGCAGTATATCTAGTGGTGAAATTTTTTCCCCCTCTGCAATTGGTATATTGGGGGCCACTCAAATTACTCTCATGCTGTTGGCGGCATTTGTTCATCCGGCTGGGTGCTTGCATGTGAGGCTGGGCAGTTCTGCCTGTGCTAGTTGGTTGTCAAGATATGCATGAAATTCATGACGACATAAATAAATAAATATTGCATGAACAATCATTTCCTGCATTAGACAGAAGTCAAATATCAACACAGTTCTGTTTGCCATTGTGTAAGCTTTGAGGTGAAATCTTTTAATGCTTTGTGTGTGGCATGGTTTTGGGATTGGTTTGGTTTTCGGGTTGTTGCAGATGGTGGAGGGTGCATTTTGTTTTTTGACTTTGTGCTTGGCTGTGGTGGACACTGAACACTTTGCCCGTTTGAAGAACCACAAATTTCTTTCGTGGGCTTTAGGCTCACAGTGTGAAGTTTGCTTTAGGTAGAGTGGTAGTCTGCGCATGCGTGGGCTGTGTGGTGCGGACGTAGGGATGCTTAAAATGTTGTTTGTGAGCTGTCACTGTAGATCCACCATTCCTCTCAACTGTACAAATTATTTTGCAGGATGTCCAGATTCTGCCTCATATTTTGGTGTGTTCCTCCTAAAGCAGGTACTTTTCTGGCAAATAGGGTTGAAGTCATTGAATAATGACAAACATTTGCGTTTGAGACTCCACATCCTTCAGAGGATTCGTGCTAATGCAAAACCCATTATTCAGTCAATTTGCTAAGTTGCTAGGGACAATGTTTAAAATCTGTCCCTTGTTGTCCCCACATCATTTAGGCTTTGTCCAGATTTTAGCTCGAAGAGGTTAGAGAGGTGTGATATCCACTCTGGCATTTTTCTGAAAGTCAGTTTTATTCATGTTACAAGAACTTTGGAGTCAGCTTCATAAGCATTGTTAATTTGTTATTAACTTTCAGTGATATGCTGCCCTGATTACCGACATTCTGACTAGCCATTCTGAATATCCATTATACCGCAACCTGTTCTATCAACATTTTAAGTTTGTAAGGGGACTACTTAAAATAATACCTGATGGTATTTTGTAAGCTGCTAGTCCTCTATTATTAGGTTTGCTGCATTGTGTCCATTTGTTCCACATTATGTTGGTTACTGTGCTTAATTTGGAGATGGAAGGTTAAGAGCTAGGCAGATAGCTTTACAATATGTTAGCTTGGCCTGTACAGGGCGCTAATGGATGTGGTCTGGAATCGCAAGGTTACCCGGGTAGTGGATATTGATAGGTCTCTTCATGTGTGGGGTTTAGTTGTACTGTACTTGACTGGCAGTTAAATTTATCTTGGGTATTTGATAGGGTCATTGGAGGCATAGCTTCAGTTATGGCTGCTTTGTCATACATATATTTGAGTGGCGGTGGTACATTCCTTCCCAGGTTGGCAGGATAGGTTGTCCTTGAAGATGTCTTGGAATGTGGGTTATATATTTTGGATGTTTTCCATGTCTTTTTCTTTCTTGCAGATGGGGTCTTGGAACGCTGTGGCTGTAATTTGGAATAGGCGGGTATAAGGTGGAGCTTTCTCTTTACATATTAGAGGGCTTATGTTTCTCCTTTTCTTTGTAGATAATGGTGTGCCGAGTACCAGTTGTGGCGATACACAGTGAATTCACAGATGATGGAAGCAGTGGTGAGTTACACATGGGGAGCACAAGTGGGCAACAGTTACTGATGGAAATTGCTGAATTGCAGATTCCTGAAGTGCAGAAGGCATCATACAGTAGCTTGAAAGGGGACTTGAAAGGTGATGTTTTGATAGGATGGATGTTGCCACCAGGGTTGCCACCTTTTAACAAGGGCAAAGTGGGACATGGGGGTGTGGTCAACATGATAGGGGTGTGGCCAACATGACACTGGCCACACCCCCACCACGACATCACCAGAGTTGTTAAAGGAGATGCAGTATTATAGAGGAATGGAGCAAAAAAGAGTTTACAGTTTGAAAAAGGTCAAATAGTAAATGAGGTAATGTAGGGGGCATTTTGGCCATTGAAGACTAACATTAACACAGCTTGTAGAAAATGAAATGCATTATTTTTACCACTGAACATGCCCACCACACCCCACAAGACAAAAAAGTTAACCATATTCACTGAACCAAAAAACAGTAAAATGAATGAGAATGCACAGTTGATACCATAGACCTAATTTAGCTTTTGACCACAGCAGTTAAGAAATGTATGGCACTAATTTACACAGCGCAATGATCTATTAATAAACATGCCCAACAGCAGCACTGCTCATAATCTGATTATAATGAAAACAGTAAATAAGTATGTTGAAGACATCACTAAAACACAAAATAAAAACTTTGCTACTTAGATGCAAACTACCCTGTAACATGGTTTAGCACAATCTCAAATACATTGCATTAACTTCAGAGCATCCATCCACAAAAAAAAAAAAAATGGGAAAAAAGTCCAAACATTTTAACTTTAAAACTACAATGTACAGCAGACTCCATGGGCTCCTTTTACTTCAAAACATAGCAATTAATCCAGCACAGCAATGCAATAAACAGGCCCAAGTAAAAGTAACACACCCATATTCACATTACAAGCAAAACAGTACATTTTAACCTTATTAAAAATGCATAATAAATTAAATGCACACATTTACAAGTATAAATGAAAACAATCTTGAAACAGCTTTGGCAAATTGGCAATGTGTACCTACTAGAATAATAAATGAATTACATTAACTGTTAACATTCCCCCTCAAAAGGTAAACTTGTACCACATAGACATGGACTTGCAGGAACAGGAAAAATTACCTAAACAGTATATCGTAACTTCCTGAAAACAGCATTATAGTGCATATTTCCATACAAAAAAAGTACAAACTATGCTCAAACAATTCCTATATGCATACAGACAATACCCAGAAAAAGCTACGACAATAGAAATGCATCACACTAAGTTTATATTTCACTGCCCCCCAACAGAAACAAACAACTTCTATACACAGTTCAGCCTTTTAAAAGTAATGCTTCCAAATCATACCCCAAGCATAATAACAATTACATATACATTCAGGTTTTATATCTTTAAAAACTACTACTCAAAAATATCAAACTAACTACTACAGATTTAAATATTGCGTACTGCACCCACCATCTGCCTTTAAACATTAAAAATTAAACCACAATATATTCCCATTTTAAACTAGTACAAAAGTCTCAAAATAACAACTGCACAGATTTAAATACTACATACTACATCCCCATCTACCACTAAACATTAAAAACTTAAATAAAGCACACTATTCCCATTTTAAATAACTAAAGCCACAAAATGCAATTATCTACTTACCACTCACAGTTATTGCTGGGCTGGCTGGCTCCCTTGCTGGCTTCTTTCCTGGCTGGGCTGGCTGGGCTGGCTCCCTTGCTGGCTGGACTGGCTACCTTGCTGGCTGGGCTGGGCTGGCTAGGCTGGCTACCTTGCTGGCTGGGCTGGCTCCCTTGCTGGCTTGGCTGGCTGGCTCCCTTGCTGGCTTGGCTGGCTGGCTTGGCTGGCTGGCTCCCTTGCTGGCTTGGCTGGCTGGCTAGGCTGGCTGGCTAGGCTGGCTCCCTTGCTGGCTTGGCTGGCTGGCTAGGCTGGCTCCCTTGCTGGCTTGGCTGGCTGGCTAGGCTGGCTCCCTTGCTGGCTTGGCTGGCTGGCTAGGCTGGCTCCCTTGCTGGCTTGGCTGGCTGGGCTGGCTCCCTTGCTGGCTTGACTCCCTTGCTGGCTTGGCTGGCTGGGCTGGCTCCCTTGCTGGCTGGCTAGGCTGGCTTCAATGGTGAAAAAAAAAATCAGATCTTTTGTCGGGACTCGCAGCTGCTATAGAGCTTCGTGCTCTACAGCTGCGACCTTTATGGGGCTCTTCAGAAGAAGTTCCCGCCCCCTACGATGGCTGCAGCCAATTACTGTGCTGCATTACCACCCGGACCTAGCAGAGAATCCCTCTAACTGCAGGTCCGGGTGGTGACGTAGCCGCATTGCCGTGGAAAAACCGGAAGTATTTTCGGCTTTTCCACGGCAATTTTAAAATGCGAAGCGCTGCAAGCGCAAAGGGGAAAAAACGGGACTTTTAAAGTCCCACGCTTGGTGAGCGCGGGAAGCGGGATGAGAGCACTCAAACCGTGAGTGTCCCGCTGACAACGGGATGGGTGGCAACCATAGTTGCCACTGGAATGGGGCACAAGGAGGGTCTGAGTAATTACCTTACTAAGGCATGTTAGAGCTCTGTGTTTAATTAGTGGGAGCTGGTTACTGCACTGGTATAGGGGGCAAGCAAGGAAGAGGTAGGTAGGGGGGCCAAAGGGAAAACTGTTGGGGATGGTTTATGATGTGTGTGGGGATCCCACAGGATGAGTAGGGTAACTACATTCACAGGAGCACAGGAACTTATTGGGCTACAGCTCTATGGCTCTTGCAAGCCAGTGAAGTTCAATCCTTGCTTTCTGGGAGCCTTGGGGTGGTTGTATTCACTAATCCAGTTGTTTGAACCTTATGTGGGGGAAGGGCCAATGAGGTGTTGGACAGGATGCTGGAGTTTGTTCCTCATGGGTGACAAAATTTTCCCTTGAGTAGTTAGTGTTAATGTTACATACCAGGTTAAGGTTTACAGAATAGCACAAGCATCAATTCACTTGGGGTTTGGGTGAATTTTGTAGATAGGTTTTTAGGAAGCATGGTAGGCAGGTGGCTGTGTTGGGGTAGTTGTAGAAAATGGGTGCGTTGTTATGGGGGAGTTGGAAGGTTTAAAGGAAGCTTGGTTGCAGGATAAGGCAGCTGTAAGACAGGTTTAAATTACCTACTAGTGATAGGTAACATAAAGAAACAGCTTTCGAAGGGAGAGGCCAGGGACAAAACGGGATTAAGATGGTTTAGTAATGAGTGAATTGGGGGTGTTATGGCTGGGCATGTAGAGTACTTCAGGGTTGAGTATAGGTGAGTTTTCAGGAATTAGCTCAAGGGGTGCTGGTTTTCTGACATCTAAGGTTAAGACATTAAAGTTTTGGAGTTACACTATTCCCTACAGTAATTAAGTTGTTGCACATCCAGAACTGGGTAGTTGGTGGGCTAAGGTGATATGCTACAGTCGACAGGATCCTGGGGGTGAGACTTGATACTAGTTGCTTTGTCTGGGTTTCAATTTGAGTTCAAGGGGTTACAGTTTGTAGTTTTGTTGTGGTTATAGGTTGTCAATCCTTTCAGGTTGTGCCATGATTTCAGATTTGAAGGAAGCGGAGTTAAAGGGTATGTATTCTCTTGGTGGATGTTCTGGTAGTACAGTGTGGTCAGGGTAATCCTACTTTATGTAGTTTCATTAGAGTCTGTTTCAGTGATGGTATGGCAAGGTGGGTTTATGATGGGATTTTAAGGTGCTTTACGGATGATGGGTACACCGAATGATGTTTGGCTTGACCCTTCCCTTTATGGGAAGTAGTGGGTTGAACAATTTTGGGTAAAAGGGAGGGGGAACAGCCTAGTCAGGCTGGTTGGCGGTGAAGAGGGATAGGCTTGCCCTCTTCTGTCCCCCCTCTGGTGTTTGGATGTTCATTTCAAGGATCTGGGGAAAGGAAAATGAGTAGTTGGAGGAAGTTTGCTGAATAGATAAGCAAGCTGAGGTAAGGATGCTGCTTATTTGGTGGAAGGTAATTCAATGAATGGTGTATGAAGTGAGATGGGGACGCTGCTTCATAAGTAAAGTAAGCGAGCAGAGGTATGGACCCTGCCTGTTGGGCAGGGCGAGTATTTACTCTGCCCTGATTAACATTACAAGGATGGTGCTTCATAAGTAAAAAAAAGTGAGCAGAGGTATGGACACTGCTTACTGGGCAGGATGAGTAGGTACACTGCCCTGATTAGCATTACAAGGATGTTATGCTATGTTTAGAATCAATTATGTTATGAATAGTTGTAATTAATGAATTTGGTGAACAAAGCTATGTTATGGAAATTTAATAAAGGTCATCAAATGTCATTTGGTGTGGTGTGTTTATTGAAGGGGACCGGGACAATGGAGTAATACCACTGATGTGAAACAAATTCAGTGATTATCCAGAGTAGAGTAGAAAAACAAGGACTCATAACCTAAAGAATACACAGTAAAGTAAGAATGTGTCGGACTAATACAAAGCCAGGTCATTAAAATGAAAAGAAACATCAGCGGGTGTGCTAATCCCAGCTGTTCTACAGGGGCTGTTACCAAAAGCATTAAGATATTGACAAACAGCAAGGTATGGTAAATGCAGGTTTACAACTGAAAGTAGCCTGTGATAAGGTTGTGCAGTACCAAAACTTACACTACAATAAACAGGCAGTGGAATCATTAGCAGATAAAACTCAATTAATGGAACCTACAAAGCTGTAGGAGTCAAGGGACAGAACACATCTAAGTAAGTGATAAAGACAGTAAGAACACAATGTTATTTTATGAGTGGATGGGGGATGAAACAAAAACTTAAAAGAAATGCTGAATGACAGCAACTAAATTATTAGAAGGAGATGAAACAGTATTATTGTACGGATTTATGAATGTATCAGAGCTAAAGCAAAGCCTGCAGAACTGGTAAACTAAAGAATGAAATGCAATTATTTGATTAGTATTATTGGGACAGTACAGATATTAAAAAAAGATCTTGCTTAAGCCTTCAAACGGCAAGAGTCCTAGAACTAGAGCGGTTACGTTGTTAGTGGTGGATGCTGTGCTTTAATACTCAGCTGTTCCTAAGAAAGGAATACACAACACATTCTGTCTCTCCATTGTCTAAAAGAGGCATTTACAAATATACATCAGAGTGAAACAGAAAAAAAATCAAAGCACTCAACAAGGATTCTTGGGCATACAGTGCTTGAGAACTTGTGTGAGCGTGCATGCATGTGTGTATGTGTGTGTGTGTGTGTGTGTGTGTGTGTGTGTGTGTGTGTGTGTGTGTGTGTGTGTGTGTGTGTGTGTATGTGTGTGTGTATGCCTCTGCCTAGCACATAGATTATAAAGTTCATGATCTATAGTAAAGCAGCTGAGGTCTGAAATGATAAATTTGTAGCCTATCATAACATAATCTCAGACTGAAGACAGCAACACAATAGTTTAAGTCATTTGGCATGTCACTTAATGGTAAAATAAATCAAAGTAAACAGAGATATGCCAGAAGATCAATTTCAGGCAGAGGAAAGAAAAAGTTATAAATGATTAGTTTGTCTTATCATGAAATATGTGTAAAGTGGTTGCGACAGTGACTCATGCCAAGTCGTTGTGCTTTGCATGCTTTGTTCAGAGATTGCCAAGGAAGTTAAGAGGCAAGTTTCTGATTTGTGACTGGCTGTAGAATAGCTGTATGGATATGTGTGATGTGTGAACCGGTGAGCTTATCCTTCCAAAACAAAGCAGAGAAAGAAGCATGATTGTTATATCAGCAGACAATTAATGTTTAGTTGTTCAATTAAATATTTACTTATGCATGTATGAATATACGTATTACGTTTGTTATCTAGAAGGTCCCATAAGGAATTTCTTTTTAAAGGGGGAAGCCTTATGCAAACATCTCCACAGGTGCATACCATACTGCAGTCAGATAAGTCAAAGATGCGTAAAGTACAAAACAAATAGTTGATAAGTTGTGCATCAAAAGTTGACATATATAGTATGTGCATTTACTGAATTTCAATAAAAATTAAAGTAGGTATATCTCTATATGCTAATAAAGCATTGGGGATTTTTTGGATACATAAGAGCAATACTGATCTAAGACAATTTCTTTGGGTTGAAAGAGATACCAGCGATACCATGATTCCCATACTTTTAATATATACTCAGTTTATATTTAAAATGATCTCCATATAGTTGTTCTTAGTTGAGTATGATAACTGCCAACAGGTGGTGCAAACTGTATGTGAACTGGCCAGAAGATGGCAGTTTTCAGCAGTCTGGGGGAGTTCATGCTAGCTAGTTTATAATATCACCAAATGAAGCTGTAACGGAAATGCTAACTACAGGCTGAGTCACTTGGTTCAATCCCAGAGAGCAGTGTTGGGCGGAAAACAGTCACTGGATTTGCTCTTGTGGTGCAGCTGTTATCTCTCAGTTCCTATGGCTAAGTTTAATAGACTCTTTACAAGGTAAGAGAACTTGTAAATGACAGTTCAGAATACTCAAGGCAATAGTGCAGCATAAGATACTCTAGCAGTTCATGAAAAAAACACCTAATGCAGAGGACAGGCAATCAATTAGATAGGCCATATGTGATAGCAGGGGCTGTACTCATCTACGTGTCTACTGCAGAGAAGCATCATAAAAGGAAAAAGTTGGTAAGTCCCACATGGGAGTAACAGGGTTATCTCTAGCCTGAACCCTGAGGAAGATGTACCATTTGACAGCCTTGATTGCATCTTAAATAAAAAAAAAATGGGCTTTTACTTCTAGCAAATAGTTACAAGCAAAACTAGCAAATCAGTAGGACACATAGCTAGAGATGCAAAAAAAAATGTCAAAGTAAACTTTATTGTCATATAGAATTACACACGTGTAGCCTAAACAAAATTTTGTGCATCAGCTCAGTTCTTGAGATTACAAAGCAAAGTGAAACAACACAAACAAGTCCTGTATTATTTCGGTGGCCTTTTGCATGCTTCTTGCAGAATAAAGATGTTGTATCTATGGAAGACTGGAACCTGTTACCTTCTCTGCAACCCTCACCACTCTTTGTAGCACCTTCCTTTCTGTAACTGTGTAGCTTCCAAACCACACAGTGAAGGTGCAGGTGAAGATACTCTCTATTGCACCTCTATAGAAGGTGGAGAGAATATGATGAGGAAGCTTAGCTTTTTTCAGCCTTCTTAAAAAGTGGAGGCATTGGTGCACTTTCTTGTCCAGTTGGCTGGTGTTTTCCGACCATGAGAGATCCTCTGATATGTGTACACCTAGGAATTTTGTACACTTAACCTTCTCCACACTCTCACCATTGATCCTGAACACTGGGTGGTTTGTTCTTCTTTTCCTGAATGCGGTGATAATCTCTTTGGTCTTGCTTACATTCAGGTCAAGGTTGTTCCCTTCTCACTAACTGATCAGAGATGCCATCTTCTCTCTCTACACCCTTTAATCTTCATTTGTGATGAGCCCCACAACTGTGGTGTTATCAGCAAACTTGATGATATGGTTGAACTTGTTCATAGGTTCATAGGTGTGTACTAGGCTGATGGCCCTGGAGCCTTTACAAGCCTAGCCCATAGGATTACCCTGGCATTGTGCCACCCGACCTTAGTTCAGAGTGCCTTTGTCAAGTAGAGCCACTGGAGTGATCCCCGGGGTGAATTTTATATTTTCCATCCACTCATCAAGATTTCTCTTGAAGAGGGCCAGTGAGGCACTCCACTTGACATGTATGGGAAGTCTATTCCATAACATGGGCAGTCTGTGGGTTATGAACCATTTCCTCCAGCTTGTTCTCTTGTTTGTGGTAATGAGTTTAAGGTCTCTGGAGCATGCAGTGTGGACAGATTGGGATTTCTTTAGATGTAGCATTTCTAACAGAGTTGGGTCAGACATGACTTTGTAAGTCAAGCAGAGATTGCCTCTAAGTTGGCGATATGAGACAGAGAATAGTTGGAGTTTTTTGTGTCTGTCCATGTAGGGCAAGTATTTAAGGCCTAAGATCATCTTTGTGAGGTATTTTTGTGGCCTCTCCTGTTGTTGTAGGTGTCTAGTGAGGTACATGCCAAATGGGGCATTGTACTCAGTGATTGGCCTAATGAGGGAAGAGTGGAAGGAGACAATGACCTCTTTCTTCTGGGATGCAAAACCCTTAGTAATGAGATGTGCCACAAAGAAGGACTTTCTGACCACAGTGGCAATGTGGTGGTCAAAGGAAAGGTTGCTGTCAACCTGTGTTCCCAGATCTCTTATAGGTTCACAGTTTCATAGGTAGGTACTAGGCTATCGGCCCTGGGGCCTATACAAGCCCAGCCAAAAAGGTACCCTGGCTTTTGCCACCCAAGAAAATTATTTTCCTGTGCCACTGTCGAGCAGAGCCACAGAGGTGATCCCCGGGGTGAATTTCCTATTTCCCATCCAATCATCAAGATTTTTCTTGAAGAGTGCTAATGAGGAGCTTTGTTTGATATAGATAGGTAGTTTATTCCAGAGTATGGGAAGTCTCTGGGACAGGAATCTATCCCTCCGGCATGTTCTGTTTATTGTGGTGACAAGGTTTAGGTCCCTAGAGCGTGTAGCTTGGAGGGATTGGGATTTCTTTAAGTGGAGCATGTCCAACAGCTCTGGGTTTGACATAGCTTTGTATGTTAGGCAGAGATCACCTCTGAGTAGGCGATATGCGACGGAGTAAAGCTGGAGTTTTTTGAGACAGTTTGCATAGGGCATCTGTTTGAGGCTGGTAATCTTCTTTGTGAGGTATTTCTGTGGCCTTTCCAGTTGCTATAGATGTCTTTTGAGGTACATATCAAAAGGGGCGTTGTACTCTATAATGGGTCTAATGAGTGATGAGTAGAGGGGAACAATGACCTCTTTATTCTGGATGAGAAAACTTTTGTGATGAGGTGTGCCACATAGAAGGATTTCCTGACTACTGTGGCAATCTGATTATCAAAGGAGGGACTACTGTCCACCTGTGTCCCAAGGTCTCTTATCACACTTTCAGAGTTAAGTATACTACAGTCTATGTTGTAGTTCATGGGTACAGAATTTTTACCAAAGGGGATGACAGTGCACTTTTTAGCATTGAGCTTGAGGCCATGGCTTTGACACCAGGCATCTGTCTCAGTGAGGCCCTTTTGTAGGATGTCCACATCGTTAAGAGTTTCGATTATGGCTCCTAGTTTGCAGTCATCTGCAAACTTCATTAGCCAAAGACCTTTTGTGTTAGCCTGTACTTCAGAGAAGTAGATACCAAACAGGAGAGGACCCAGGACTGAACCCTGTGGTACGCCACTTGTCACTGGTCTGAAGTCGGATTTGGAGTCTGCTACTTTCACAGTGTGGGTTCTGTCAGTGAGCCAGTTGGCAACCCATCTTGTGACAGGGATTTATACCTAGTTTACTGACTTTATCTATAATTCCAGAGTGGGAGGATGGTGTTGAAAGCCTTAGCAAGATTTAGATAGGCTGTGTGAACCACCTTACCCTTGTCTACGGCTTTGGTGACTGCTTCAAAGAAGTCTATCAGGTTTAGGAGACATGATCTGCCTTTTACAAACCCGAACTGGGTGGGATCCAGAGTTTGGAGATTACAAATATCTTTGTTTATAAGTTCCATGATGATACATTCCATGGCCTTGCAGACCAGGCTCGTCAGGCTAATGGGGCAGTAGTTCCCAGGGTCTGTGGTGGCTCCCCCTTGTGGAGTGGGATAACCATTGCTGTGCGCCATTCAGCAGGCACAAAGCCTGAGGTGAGGCTATGATTGAACATGGTACTTAGTTGGGGTGCCAGTTCATTCTGTAGTTCGTGTAGAAAGCAGCCTGGGATGTTGTCTGGTCCCATGGATGCTGTGTTCTTGGCTTTGGAGAGTGTGGTTTTTACCTGTGCAGCCATTATTACAGGAACTTTGCATTCTTCCAGTATAGAGATGGGCTCTTTGGGGGTGAGAGGGGGGTAAAATTAGCACTGAACCTATCTGCCAGGATGTTGGCAATATCAGTTGGGTCTGTATATTTAGTGCCATTGTGCTGTAACTCAGAGCAGATCTGAGTGTTGCCACTGAGATTCTTGACATAGCTATAGAATGCTTTGTGGGTGTCTTATGACGCCTTCTGTGCTCAGTGGACTACCATCGATGTGGTAATTCTTGGGAACCAGGTTTTTTACAATGGAGATGACGACACATTGTTTGGCATTAAGCTTAAGGCCATGGTTCTGACACCAGTCATTGGTCTCCGTGAGGCCTTTCTGTAGGATGTCAACATCACTTGGGGAGTTAATAATACCTCCCAACTTGCAATTGTCTGCAAACTTTGTTAGCCAGAGTCCCTTCATGTTGGCTTGGACTTCAGAGAAGTAGATACCAAACAGGAGAGGACCCAGGACCGAACCCTGTGGACTCCACTCATGATTGGTTGACAGTCTGACTTGGAGTCAGCTACTTTCACACTGTGGGTTCTATCTGTGAGCCAGTTTGCAACTCACCTAGTTATGTAGGGTTGATGCCTAGCTTAGTGAGTTTTTCTATGATTCCTTGGCCAGATCAAGGTAGGCTGTATGAATCACCTTGCCTTCATCCACAGCTTTGATGACTGACTGAAAGAAGTTGATCAGGTTAAGCAGGCATGATCTACCCTTCAGAAAACCAAACTGTGTGCGATCCAGAGTTTGGAGGTTCCCTATATTTTTGTTTATTTGGTCCATGATGATGCGTTCCTTAGCTTTGCATATCAGACTTGTCAGGCTAGTGGGGTGATAGTTCCCAGAGTCTGTAGTCGCTCCTCCTTTGTAGAGAGGGATGACTGTTGTGGTGTGTCATTTGGTATGGACAGAGCCTGAGGTGTGGCTATGATTGAACAGGGCACACAGGTGAGATGCCAGTTCACTCTGTAGTTCATGTAGAATACAGCCAAGGATATTGTCATGTCCCATAGAAGCTGTATTCTTGGCCTTGGACAGTGGTATTTTAACCTGTGCAGCAGTAATACTGGTTGCCTGGCAATCTACTTATATTGTGATTGGTCCTTTGGTGGGGGAGAAAGAGGTAAAGTAGGCACTGAATCCGTCGGCCAGTATATTGGCAATATCTTTTGGCCATAGGAGGTGCCATTGTGCAACATCTCCAAGTAAATCTGGGTATTGCCATGGAGATTCTTTACATAACTATAGAAAGCCTTGTGGTTGTCTTTACTATCTGCTGCAATTCTGTTTTCATAGCTAGCTTTAGAGGATTTGATGAGGAATCTCAACTTTTTGTTGAGGCTAATAAGGGAGTTTTTCCAGTCTTGGGACTTCACTTTATTTCTCATCAGTTTCCTCCTTCTGTTGTAGAGTTTGTTTATGGCAGAGGACACCAGATTAGCCTCCTTTTTTGGAGGAGAGTGTCCTGGTTCTATTGGGTATGGTGAGATCCATGCATTTGTGTATGAGTTCGTACAGGGCATTAGTGTATGATTCGGCGGTAATGCAGCTGTTTTCCAATTGCATGGGTGCCATGAAGTTAGGACCTCTGTTTTTAGGAGACCAGAGGTAGCTTTGGAGAAGTTTTACATAGTGGTTACCTTTGCAGGGGTGGGGTGGGGGGTGGGGTGGCAGGGATGTGGATTTCCAAGGTGATTAGTTTGTGGTCGTTTCTAACCAGGGAGGAGTTGACTATTGGTACAAAGCAATGGTCACCCATGTTAGTAATGACCAGGTCAAGGATGTTGCTACCTCTAATGGGGGTAAGAATGAGCTGGTCCAGTACATTGGAATTAATGAATTCCAGGAAATGTTGGGGAAGTGTACTGGTACATGAGTAGTTTTCCCAGTTAGGAGGGGTAGTTGAAGTCGCCCAGTATGAGAGTGTTAGGCTGGACCCTAATATTCTCCAGGGAGCTTAGGAAAGTGAAGTGTGAGTCTTGGGTCATGATTGGGGACCTATAGCAGGCTACGACCTGAATTGCTGTTTTACCCAATGTTAGCTGCACTTGAAGTATCTCTGATGCGTCATGTTGGGCTACCAGTCTGGAGATGTGTGCATCCTTTATGAATATGGAAACACCACCGCCTTTGGAGCTTTGGCCCAAGTTCTTGGGCCGTAAGGTATGGAATGAGTTAAAGCCTGGCAGTGCAGGGGTGTTATCTGCTGCCTTGAGCCAGGTCTATGTTACAGTACAAATGTCGATGTTTTCCATTTTAAGGAGTGCCTCGAGTGAGCGCATTTTGAGATTTAGACTTATAGCGTTGAGCAGCATGACCCTCAGATTGCATTTGTTTGTAGCTGTTACGGTGGTAATTTGTCCTTTGGAACACTGCCTAAAAAAGGCACTATAGGGGTGGCAAGAACCTTGGCCAGTATACGGAAGCCCAAAGATGACAAATGCAGGCCATCTCTGGCAAAACATCTAGGTCTGTCAATCATATCATCCCAGGCAGACAGATACTGGATCCCCTTAGAATGACACCAGAAACTTAGCCAATTGTTAAAATCAATCATTTTATGCTTTACTGTGGTATCATTCTGGGTGATTGTAAGAGGCTGCTCGGGGGTAGGGTCATACCCATCAGGGCTACATAATCCAAGAGCAGTCGTAGGTCAGGATGGTGAATAACAGTGGACTGAGAACACATCCCCAAGGAACTCCAGTGTTAATTGTGATACACTTTGATGTGTTCTTACCTGAACACACCCTCTGTGATCTCTCAATCAGGAAGTCCATGATCCATTTGCAGAGATGCTTACTGATTCCTAAATGTGCCAGTTTATCTATCAGCTGCATTGGTACCACTCTATTAAATGCAGAGCTGAAGTCTATGAACAGCATCCTCACATAGTTGTCTTTGCATTCTAAATGCTCAAGGGAGATGTTTAGTGCTACTGATATGGCATCAGCCATGGATCGGTTAGGTTTGTACACACACTGCAGATGGTCAAAATCAGGAGGTAGGCATGATGGAAGATGCTTTTTGCTCAGCTGCTCAAAACATTTCATAACAGTGGATGTCAGAGTGATTGCTCTGTAGTCATTAGGGCTGGAGGAAGTGGTTTTCTTAGATAGTGGGATGATGTTAGTTTCCTTGCAGCATGAGAGTACCTTTGCCATGGCAAGAGAGTTGTTAAATATTTCCTTGAGCATTGTGCATAGTTGATTAGCACAGCCTTTTAACACCTTGCCCAGTATGTTGTCTGGGCCAGCAACCTTCCTGTGGTTCACTCTCCTAAGATCTCTTCTTAACCTTTTATTTGTTGAGGCTGAGTGTTGCATCCTTGTCATCAACGGGTAGCTTTAGTGCCAACCTGTTGTTTCTTTCCTCAAATCTACCAAAGATGTTCAAACTGTCCAGGAATTCACTGCTGTCCTCACACTGTGCTGACCTGATTTTGTACTCAGTGATCTCCTGTATGACTTGCCATAGTCTCCTTGCAACCTTCATGTCTTCAAAGTGGCTCTGTGCCTTTCTGCCATACTTTTCTTAGACTTCTTTATACCCCTCCTCAGATCACCTCTTGCCACACCTAGGGCTGCTTTGTCCTTAGCCCTGTAAGCTGTGTTTCTCTCCTTCAGAAGCTCATATACCTTAGGGGTGAGCTGTGGCTTCTGGTTAGTTCTAATAGTGATACTCTTGGTATTTGTTACCCCATCAACACAGTTTGAAATGTATGCCATCGTCACCTTAGTGTATTCATCAATGTTCAGATGCTGATTCACTGTGGCTGCCTACTTGAACATATCTCAGTTAGTTCTTTCAAAGCAGTCTTAGAGGGCCTCCATAGCCCCCTTGGGTCATACCCTGATTTGTTTCTTTGTGTGTTTCTCTCTGACCAGTGCAGGTTTATAAGCTGGCGATACTAAGATGGTATAATTGTGAGAGTTTCCCATTTGTGGAAGTTGCACTGCCTTATAAGCTTTCTTTAAGTTCATCTACACCTTGTCCAGAATATTATAACCCCTTGTAGGAATGTCCACATACTGATGGTAGCATGGAAGTGCTTCTTTCAGATCTGCTTTATTAAAGTCACCAGCTGTCATGTGTACAGTCAGGATATTTGTACTGCAGCTCATCCATGTGATTGCATAGTTTATTTAGAGCTTCAGTGATATTATCACTAGGTGGGATGTACACCACTGTTACATTGACCCCATTCAGCTCCCTGGGAAAGTAAAATAATATGGAACTGCATATCAAGGTGAGTGTTTTTTGTGTGTGTGTGTGTGTGTGTGTGTGTGTGTGTGTGTGTGTGTGTGTGTGTGTGTGTGTGTGTGTGTGTGTGTGTGTGTGTGTGTGTGTGTATGTGTTTGGTGGCACTGAATACGTCAACAGTGATAGAGTGCCAATGAGAGAGAGCAAAAGGTGTTAGTCATGCTAAAGCACATAAAACTGTCAGTGGCCCAACAGGTTGCACACTCACCTTTTGTACAAAACACTGTGGATTCTATTCTCATATCAGGTAAATTGATTGCTGACATTGCAGTATGGCTTAAGGGTGTGTGTTACACTCTTGAGTGTGTCATTCATCATATAAGATGTTAAAACCAAGGTTCCATCTACTTGAGTTAGTGGTAGCTCAGATGGATGTAAAAGATCCCATGGCACTTATGGAAAAGAGTAGGGGTCCTTTATATGCAAAAATAACTCATATTTATAAAATATTTACATATTTACAAATATTTACAAGCATACAAATACAAATCTGTTTACACAATCATGCCAAATTTTCATCCCTATTAGACCTACTCCTTCTTCAATAACCACCATCTGATTTTACTTAATAATATTGCTAAGATCCATTTACCATTAAACATAGTTTCATTTATTCTTTCATTCCATATAACAGAAATAACCTTTTTATCTATTCTTTTAACATATTTTTCACTTCTATTCTTATACTATCCATATTTAATCATATCCATGTTTATTTTATCCATTTCTTTATATCTTCAAATAATCTTCTTTACATAGCTTTCACCTTAACATTTTTACTGTTTTACATTTCTAAAACATATGTTCCATAGTTGTTTCTTCTTGACAATGTAAACATATGCTATCACTTCTTCTTACGTGGCACATTTCCTTTTACTGGCAATTTATCTATTACCATCTACCCATCCATCCATCCACAACCCTTTTTCCCATTTTTGCACATGGGGTCAGGGTGTTACTTCAACAATGACAATCATCTAGAGCCAAGGTTTGCACTGCTGGACTATTACCAGTCTCCACAAAAAAAAAAAAAAAAAAAATCTTGACATTCTAGTTTCTGATTACACCATCTACTTCTTATTTTTATAGCTTTCATTTTTTCATCTGTTAGATTTGCCCATGTTTTTCCATATCAGTGTTATAACATTACATTCCTGTACCATACCTAAAAATTTATCATACTTATATTTATAAAATTTTACTACTAATCTCTCATCATTTTCATTTATCCACTTTAACACTTTGTACAAATTTAATGAAGCAGCATATACCACTGGGTTAATTAACTCTAAACCTCCTTTTTCTTTATTTACATACATAATTCCTACTTTTACTAGGTTTAATCTAGAACCCCATAAAATTAAAAAAAAAAATATATATATATATATATATATATATATATATCTGCAATAATTCCTTTTCAAATACTGTTCGCAACATAAATAACTTGCTAAGTATGCTATTTTTCCCATCAATACTGAATTTATCAAATAAGCCTTTTTTTCGGAGTGATAATTTATATGTTCTCCAGAACAGACCGGTTTGTTTTATCTCTTCTGTTGTTTTTCCCATTGAATTCTACTTATCTTTATTCCCAAATTTTATACCTAACACAGAAATGTCATTAATTGTAAAATATATACCCCTGATCTTTATTACATCACCTAAACCTTTACTTTTCTCTTTATTTAAGGCCATCCCTATTATCTCTGTATACCTATTTGTGCAATTTATTACATATCTTATCCAAATTTTGTTTTTTGAAAGTATTATTATGTCATTTGCATATGTTAACAGAACTGGAATTTTTATCAGGTGTTATATACCCTGCCTCCTTCATTTTGTAATTTATTTCACATACTATCACTTTCATTGCTAATGCAAAGGGTATATAACTCATTGGACATCCACGTCTTATACCACTCTTCATATGTATCTTTTGGTTAACCAGCCATTTAAAAGTTTGTTCATTTTATTATTACTATATGCTGACATAAATAGTTTCCTAACTTTCTCACTTATATTATATTCTTTCATTATTGCCCATAAGATTTCTTGTCCAGTTTGCCTGTTCATAATATCATTCACAGTTTCTCTAATTATCATTATTAATTCTTGACAACCCTTCTCTTTTATGCTATATATGCTATCTTTCATAATATTTTTCATTTTGATTTTTGATCATAAGCCTAGTACTTATTATGCAGCAGGAACTTCTTATTGTAACATTTGTTAATGTCTGTTATGTACTTCACAGATAAAGATTCTAGTTGTCTACTGATGTACTATGTTCTTCATCTGTAAATATGTTTGTAATTAATTGCTATGTTAAATTGTTAATCGCTATGTAATCCAATGTAACTGCTGTCTGTTTATTGTAACTGTGGAGCTTTTCTCCCCGGGCCTCCGCTGAAAATGGACCTACGTCCAGTCGGACACTCCCGGTCAACAAATGTAAATAAATAAATAAATAAATATTTTTTGTTTCAAATCTCTTTTGTATCATTTTCATAAAGATCTTATTATTATTGAATACTACTGGTCTCCAATTTTTTAATTGTCTTCTATCTTCCTTTTTCCATATGAATTTAAGTATTTCACTACATACTTCTTTATGCATAAAACCTTCAGTTAACCATTCAAAATCTTTAAAAAATATTTTGTTTGTGAAACCCTTGCATTTTTATACATTTCATGCCCTATTCTCTGTAACCCTGCTGCCAAATTTATATTTACTTCTGCTAACGCATCATCTAGCTCATTTAAAGAAATCTCCTTTTCCAACTCTTTATTCTCTTTTTCTTTCCATATTTTTCACTACCGTCATTTTGCTTTAAACATTTCTAACACATATTGCAATAGACTATTCATAATCTTTTCCTGAGTTCTTTTCATTTACAGGTATTTATCCTTTTACATTTTTTTCTCTCATCACACTGCCACCTTCCTTCACTAACCTGTATAAGTAACTCGGTACTTCTTCTCTTTCTCCTTGTATGTATGACAATTCTTGTATTTTGTATTGATTTGTTTCATATCACATCACATCTTTTTCTTTGTCAAAGTGCTTTCCGTTATTATGTTCTAAATATTCCAGTGTATCATTATATGTTCTTTTATATTTTACTTACTCTATTTTTTTCACATCATATCACCACTGCAAAAACATTTTTAATATTTTTCCTTAAATATCTTCCGTCATTCAGACCAATTTTATAAAATGTTCTCAAAGTAATATTATCTTTCCATAACAGCATTATTAATCTTTTTCCTTCTTCATTCCATGCTTTCTCCTTTATCCTTTTTATTCCTTTGCCTATTTTTATATATAGCTTGTATTCCTTTATCTCTAGCCATTTTGCAAGATGATCAGAAAATCCTGTTTCAACCCCTTTGCCTATAACTAAACCTTCTTATACTATAAAGTAATCTATTTCAGTTCTATACATACCCCTTTTGTAAGTCCATATATTTTTGCCCCAAAGTTTTAACTTACCATATCTTATAACATTTTTCTTATATCATTCCTTACTTTTACACTTGCCTTTTAAATCTCAATTAAAGTCTCCTGTTATTATAATATTCATATTTAGCACTACATAGTCTAAAATATGATGAAATAAGCTTTCCCTTTCTTTATAATTAGTATAAGCATATAATGTCATAATTATATATTTGTTCTTCCATTTTAAATCTATAATGGTTAATATCCCATGTTTGCTAAAGTTACAGTTAATATCTGTACTGTATTTTGTAGAAATACAACTATTCTAGAACATCTCTAATTTCCCAGATTCCAGATGATCTTTTTATTTTTTATTTTATTTTACATTTGTTTACCGGGCTAGTCTAACTGGATATATTTCCATTTTCAGTAGAGGCCCGGGGAGAAAAGCTCCAAAACAGCATAAAGAATTTAAACAACAATACTATCACAAAGTAATAGGAAGATTTAACAAAAATACCAAGATATAGTATTAAAGAGCAGAGATTAAATTAAATAAAAAAAAACTAAATAACTCAATAAAAAAATAAATTTACATACTGGATAAAACAAGTCTTTTTACAGTATCACACATGAGGTAGTTTATAATACAGAAAGGAAATTATTTGTACAGAGGGATAATATAATTTTAGTAATTAAAGTTACTGCTTTGGGGATATAAGCAATGTAGTTTTAGGTTTAGTACAACGTGGTAAAAAAAATGGAGAAAGAAGATGTTGCATCAGAAGTTAGTCAGGGTTGCTACAGGGGCATAACCAGTGTGTTTTGATGTGTCTTTTAAGCTTTTGTTTAAATAGTGTTAAGAGAAGGAAGTAGAGTTAGTTCACTAGGTAGTAAGTTCCAGTTTTCTCCAGCAGTGTTGCAGAATACAGAATCACCTGCCAAGTTGTTGGTCTTGCTTATGTTAGCTAGAAGTTTACTGGAGGAGTGTAGGGAATTAAGATTTTTGTAGGAGATGATGAGATTAGTGAGTATGGGAGTGTTGTTTGGTTGGTAAAATATCTTGTGGGCAATAGTCAGTTGGGAAAATATCAGATTGTTTTGTAGTTCCAGCCAGCCTAGCTGTTGCAGATTTAGACAGTGGTGAGTTCTAAAGGGATTACCAGTTGCAAATCTGGTGATGCTATTGAAGGAGTTAGCTAGTTTGAGAAGGTTATTTTTTTTTTTAGGATAGTGTATATGGGTGAGGCATAAAGAAGAGATGAGATTAAATGAGAGTGGGCAATTGTAGTTCTAGCAGTAGGAGTTAAGAAGGGTTTAATTTTATATAATGAGCCCATTTTTCTGTTTACTGTTTTAATAGTGTTGTTTATATGGTTATCAAAATTAAGGTTATTGTCAATTGTAATTCCTAACAGTTTTGTAGTAGAGTCAGGAGATATAAGGGTGCCATTACAGGATTTGACAGAGAAATCTACAGGGGTGGACTTACTGGTAGGAGTAAAGAGTAGGAGCTTAGCTTTTTTGGCATTCAAAAGGAGACAATGTTTCAAGAACCATGCCTCAACTGTGTTGAATACCTTCTGAGTTAGAGATTGTAGTTCTGATGGGGAGTTATTTGAACATATGATCATAGAATCGTCTGCATATTGTAAGCAGGTGGCTTGAGGAATTGCTAAATAAAGGTCATTGATAAAAAGTGAGAAAAGAAGAGGTCCTAGAATGGAGCCCTGGGGGACTCCAAGGTTGACTGGCAGGTGGGATGATAGAGTATTCTCCCAGAGAACTGTCTGTTGCCTATTGCTTAGGAAGTTCTTGAACCATTGACCCACCAGAGTGTCAAGAGAAAGGGATTCTAGAGTATTTATAAGAAGGGGGTGATTTACCATATCAAAAGCTTTTGAGAGATCATTAAAGAGTGCAGATGAAAGGATGTTATTATTACGGTTTTTATTGATGGACTCAGTGAATGATAAGAGAGCAGTAGTGGTACTGTGTAATGGCCTAAAACCATGTTGGCAGTTAGCTAGTATGTTGTTTTGAATTAAATGCTATAGTAGTTGTTGGTGAATGCATTTCTACATAACATTTGCTAAGGGTAATAAAAGAGCTATTGGTCTATAGTTAGAGTAGTCATTTGAGTTACCCCCTTTGTGTAGGGGGGACGATGTGGGAGATTTTCCAAATGTCTGGGATGATTCCCTCATTAATGGTTCTGTTTATAAGGATAGATATAGGATAGGCTACTGCTTTGGCTGCTTTTTGCAGGTATTCAGATGGAATCTGGTCAGCAGAGGGAGTACAAGGCTTAAGTTTTTGGATGATGTTATAGATTAGAGTGGTAGAGATGGGTTGTGAGTGGAATATTGGGAAGGTACCAGATGAAGGGGTAGGGAGGCTTGAGTTGTCAGGGGCTTGTTGACTGGCTAGAGATTGTATGGTCTCTGTAAAGAAGGTATTGAATGCATTGGAAGTTTGATGAGGGTTATTGTGTTCAGCCCTTAGAGGGGTTGGTGTACTAGAGTGCCCTGGGTGAAGGAGTCTATTAATAGTTGACCAGAACTTCTGTGGGTTGTTTTGATGGGATTGCTGTAATTTACAATAGTAGTTTTTTTTGTCTGTCAGTATTGCTTTTTTTGTAATATTTCTCAATTGTCTAAAAGTTAGTTGCTCGGACATAGTTTTGGTGTTTCTCCACTTAGCCCAGGATTTGTTCCTGAGTAAAATTTTTTGTTGAATTTTGTTGGATAGCCAGGGGGCACGTTTGGACTTCATTCTAGTCGACCATTTAGGAGCATGAATATCAAGGATAGCTAGGAATTTGGAGTTGAAATATTTAACAGCCTCTTCAAGTGGGAGAATTGTTAGAGGTTTCCAGTTGTAGGCATTAAGTTCATTTTGGAATAGTACTGGGTTAAAGTGTTTGTTTGTCCTTATGATCCTATATATGGGAGGGTTAGAAATATCTTTCCTTTGTCTTATAATATAAGTCAAAGTATGATCACTTACATCATCAGGCAGGGTTCCTACTTTATAAGATTGTTGCAGTTTATTGATAAGAATCCAGTCTAAGGTGCTCTCTTTATGGTTTGGTTTGTTAATTCTGGTTGTAGAGGTGATTGACTAAAGCCATGAAGATTAAAATGGGAGGTAGGATTTTCAGTATTGACACATTTCCAGTCGGTATTGAAATCACCTAGTATTATTGTTTCTTGTAGGAAGGTAGAAGATAACCAGTTTAGAATATCCTCTATTAAGTTGATATTATTGCCAGGAGGTAGGTGGATGCAGATGACGTATATGGATTTGCTAGGCTTGAGTTGAAATCTGGAGATAAGGACTTCTGCCTTACTATCCTGGGGGTGGGTTAAAAGGTGAAGAGGAAATCTGGAGGTCATCTTTAAATAGTATTGCTACTCCACCTCCTTTACGTTTGTATGGTCTTGTCTCAATATATTATATCCTGGGGGGATGATTGCATTGTCTTTAGTTCCAGGTTTTAACCAAGTTTCTCAGACAGAAAATGTCAAAGGAGTGAATATCGAGGAGGGCATGAAAATGGGTGACTTTATTATTAATACTACGGATATTGAGATGTCCTATTAAGAAAAAAATGTAGGGTCTAGCTTGGGTATCCTGGGTTGAGGGATAGGAGCTATATGTTTTGACTGTGGGGACATTGGTTGTGCCAGGGTTAGGGTGGATGTCTCCATCTTCCAAGGAGGAATTCTTTTGTCTTGGGACAGGGTTACATATAAAGCTAGTTAGCTATTTCACCTTCCTTATGGTGAGGTTATTGTATTTAATATGTGTGAGTCTGTGGTATTTGGCTAGCATGTAGCTAGGAGTGGATGTGATGTTTATTTGAGTATGGTTGAGGGTAAATGTTTGTATAGCTGTTTGTTTTGGAGAATAATTAAACAGGTCATAATTCACTTTTTCAGAGGAGGTGAAATGATAGGCTGAGGTGAGTGCAGGTATGATAGTGGCTAGGACTATAAGCTTGGTTAGGATAGCATTAGTTGTTGTAGGCATATTGTTAAGATTACTTAAAGCAATGGAGAAGAAACAGGGATAAAAAATAGAGAAGAAGGGTATGGCTAAGTGAACATCATTTTAAGTTTAGGGTAGTAGATGTTGCCTTAGTGGGAAGTAGAGGTGGGGATATTAGCAGGATCTTAGAAATAAAAGAATATGAATGGATAGTGAAGTTACAGGCTGATTTTAAACCAGGTCTGAATAATGCAGTTAGTATAAAACCCATATTAATAAAAAGGCAGAGGGAAAATGTGTGATGTTTTGATGAGTTTGATATTTTTAATAGTTTTAATATTATTGATGCTTGTCATGTATTAGTTGTATTTAAATGTATTTAATTGACCTAGCTGATTTTGTATTTGTGAACTGGGGGGTGGGTTTTAGAATTTTATGATAGGCTGGCTGACATCATGTGATTTTAAGATGCTCCTATTTAAATTGTGTGAATTAATTGTAATAGAATAGCACTGAGGAAGGGTGTTTTAACCTGAAAGCTTTACAGCAATAAACTTTGATTCTTTTGACGTGGTTCTGTCTGTTTTGTCATCAATCAAATGACCCAGGTTCTGGCTGTTAGGTAGTGTTTCCTCCCCATAGTTTCTGTTTTTGTAATCTTTCTTCATTTGTTAAAAATGTCTTCTAATAAAATTACAATCACATCATATGTATTACACCACCCAAAATTCCCTTTCTTCTTACTATATTTTTAATGCAATTCACATTTACAGAAAGCGCTCTGAAATGTTAATTTTCCTTAGATTCATAGTTTCATAAGTTTGTATCTAATTACTAGGCTAGCTTTCTTAATGGGCCATTCTAAGCCTAACCAGTTTCCTTCCCAAAGGAGAAAATCAAACACTGTACCTTGTGTCTGTGAGTCAAACACCTTAACCATTATACCAAGTCCCGGTCTTTAGCTGTATGTTTTCTTTTTCATCCATTTCCTTTATTTTTTCTTTTTTATTTATCCCTTTAAATTTTCTTTTTTTGTCTTTTACCCTTTACCAATAAAATAATTTTTCCCCTTTTACTATTTTCCACTTTGTCTTCTTTATCACTTATTTCAGAACCTTTTTCTATGTTCCCTTTATTATTTTTTCCATCTATTTTTTATTCTGTTTGTACTACTTCTAAAATTAGTTTTCTTTGTTGAATTTATTTTCTTTCTTTTATTTTCATTTTTGCAATCCATCCATCAATGTTCAGTTTTGTTGCATTTATAATATTTCAATTCACATTTTTTACATCACGTCCCATTTCTCCACAAATATTTTCTTTTGTCACACTTACTTATCAAATGTTTGTATTTTCTACAAAAAAAACATGTTTCGGGTTGTCCCCAGTATTTTACAATACCCGTATTCCCCTGTACATTTACCATGCTGGGTATATATGTAATTTTTTCTCTTTCTATTTTTAATGCAGTATTACAATACCAGCCACCAGTCCATAAACCTCTTTTGTCATAAACATTTGCAATGTCCAGTATTTCTTTATATAAAGCTTTCAAAATGTCCTTTCAAAGTCTCCCTTTCTGTCTCTGTTCCTTTTTGTTTCCCTGTTAAATGCTTTTATCACATAAAGATTCCATGTGTTACAGTCTTTCTTTTTTCATATTCTCCAAGAAAAATTTCCATTGAAGAAACAGTCTCAAACATGTAACAAAATGTCTCTTTGTTAATAAGAATAAATGTTCTTACCTCATGTGTTTTTACACAAAAAAGAGCCATTAAATTGTCCCACACTTTATACCTGTCTATTTCGTTGTCTTCTTTACCTTGAATCCTTACCGTGTATATCTGTTTTTCATTTTCTTCTGCCTTCTTTTCTGCTACTCCACTTTTGCCGTCTTTTACTTTCTCTGTATATGTTTTCTTGTCCATCTCACCACTATTATTCAGATTGTCTCTGCATCCTTCTTTTGTATTTTGTCCATATTGTCCCCCCCATGAAACATTTCCTTCATCTTCTAGCTCACCCTACACCACTATTTCTTTAAGTAAATTATCCCATGGCCCTCCTGACTGGAGGGTTGTAATTATACAGCCATCATTTGCTGACTCGTCTCTATCAAACAGGTTTCTTTGAAACATTTCCTCAGAATCCTGCACATATTCTCTGGTTTCAGTATTTGATTTCTCTTTCATTTCTTTCACTGCTCCATCATCTCCTTCTCTCTCCATCTGTCTCCCTGTTTGTCCAGGCCACCTCTGTGCCTGAAATAGAAACAGGAAGTGCTCCTCCAAAATGTGTCCCAGAAGAGAGGCTATAAGCTTACCGGGACCAACCCAGACAGCAAAGGATTAAATATTTAAATAAATAAATAAAAAAGGATATGGAAGAAGGTATTCTAAGCTCATGTCAGTTAAAAATGATCAGATTGGGACTAAAATAATAAAAACAGATTGATACAAACTTGGGCAGTGATGAGAGATGGAAGATGTTGAAAATATACTATATTTGTCAGTGAATGGGAACAAGTAATATTAGTTATCTGCACTTATGAGAGAGATTTTTATTGGAAGGCACTAAACATATTTTAATATACTACAGGAAACAGAGCAGATGCCAGAAATAAGACACAGCAGACTCAAAATAATAAGTAGCCCTACCATAAACAGGTTTCAATTCTAGTCTCCTGCATTTCCCAAATAAACACTAAATTGGATTAAATGTAATTAATAATAATTTGTAATAATAATACGTGGCCAGATTCAATAACACCTACACTAAGTATATACGGAGTATACATGATCTGTATTCAAGAACATTCCTAGCACATTTTTGTGCTTTCTTGTTACTCAGAAAGATTGCACTAGTGTATGTGGTAACCGTTATGAATTCCCCTCAGTATTTAAAGCTGTAAGAAAATCAGTAGGAAAAGTAAAATTAGAAGGAAGAAGGTGTGAGTTATGCTTGTGTTGTCTACTCATTCTGAATGGTATACACTTAGTGCACACCTAGTGTAGGCATTAATGAATCCCAGGGAATGAGTTCTTTAGTAAGGCAAATGCATATTGGGTTCAGGCTGTCAGGTGGCGAGACATTTCCTTGTGTGTACATTTGGTTTGGGACACATTGCTAAAATGAAATTCAGCAGCAGAAAGGCATATAGGTGTTGCAGATTATCTCCATGCCTACAGCTTCATCAGCCAAGAGCACAGTAGAGAAATTGTCCAGAAGGCATCTCGAAACAGCAGGTACTGTGTCAGGTATCATCAGCAAGTTGCTCACTGGGCATAACAGTGGCAGTGAAAATGCAGTGTACAGTGAAAAGTATATTAGTTAATCATGTGTGTGTGACCCATCACCTCATTCTGACTGTCTAGGGAGCACTGCGTAAAACACATACTGGAGCACATGTGTGATTACAGCAGCATGGAGGATTTCCTCCGCATTGTAGCCCACTTCTACATGTTATAGTTACACAAGCATGTACTGTACACCAAGCACAACACAAATCACTTCTCATGTCTGAAATTCTTTGTTTATTAAAGCTTTGGGCATGGTGCTCCATGCTTCTCTGTGTCTGTAGTGAATATGCTACAGTAATATGTCTCTGCAGCTGATTTCACTTTAGCCATTTGACCCCAGTAAAATGTACCTGCAGGGAAATGTCTCGTTACCTAACAGCCAGAACCTGGGTCATTTGATTGATGACAAAACAGACAGAACCACGTCAAAAGAAACAAAGTTTATTGCTGCAAAGCTTTTGGGTTAAAACACCCTTCCTCTGTGCTTTTCAATTACAATTAATTCGCACAATTTAAATAGGAGCATCTTAAAATCACATGATGTCAGCCAGCCTATCATAAAATTCTGAAACCCATCCCCCAGTTCACAAATACAAAATCAGCTAGGTCAATTAAATACATTTAAATACAACTAATACATGACAAGCATCAATAATATTAAAACTATTAAAAATATCAAACTCATCAAAACATCACACATTCTCCCTCTGCCTTTGTATTAATATGGGTTGTATACTAACTGCATTATTCAGACCTGGTTTAAAATCAGCCTGTAACTTCACTATCCATTCATATTCTTTTATTTCTAAGATATTGTTAATATCCCCACCTCTACTTCCCACTAAGGCAACATCTACTACCCTAAACTTAAAATGATGTTCCTGACCATTTTCTGTTATATGTTCGTTTGTAATAAAATTTCGTCTAATATCCGACTCGTGTTCCACTATCCTCTCCCTCAATTTCTTGATAGTTTTTCCCACATAAAATGATGGGCATGTTACGCAGGTAGCTAAATATACTACATGGGTGGTATTGCAGTTTGCCGAGCTGTGGAATGCTAATTCTTTATCTATTACTGGATGTTTAAAATTACTTCCATCTTCTTAAATATCATTACAACAGCTACAGTTAAAACGTTTTACAGTACCTATTTTTTTAACCTGACTTTTCCTAGTTCCTCATCTAAAATCTTTATAACATATTTTCCTTTTTAAGCTCTGCATATTCCTGTATGCAAAATAAGGACTTTCTCCTATGATTTTCTGTAATTCAGGCATTGCCATCAAGATTATCCATTTTTTTTCTGTAATTCTCTTCACTCCCTAGTATTTACATTGAAAGTAGTAACATACCTAGCTACACTATCCTTTTCATTCCCTAATTCAGTTTGATGTGTTTCACCCATTTTAAAGATAGGTCTATGTTTGTTATGCCTTTCTTTACTTACTTCATCATAAACTTCCTTTATAATCTCCATGCTATAACCACTTTTATGGAATTCCTCCATCATTATTTTTATTTGTTCATCAAATATTACATCTCCTGTGTTTAACACACTTGCCCTCATCAATTGAGTTTTCAATATACCTTTAAAGGTGTGCAGTGCATGCATGCTATTCCTATTCACATAGCAATTCATGTGTACTTCTTTTTTGTGTATACTAGTTTCTATTTTTCCATTCTTGTTAATTAGTTCAACATCTAAAAACACAATTTTATATTTCAAACTTATCTTGTTAAATTTCAGAAAATCTGCAGTTGAGTTTAGGTAAGCTAAGTACTGGTCCAGTTCTTGTACACTGCAATCCCAAATTAGGAAGCTGTTATCTACAAACCTTTGGTAAAACAAACCTTACTATTCAAAGTATTATATCGACTACATATATGTTGCGTCTTCCATTCAAATAGTACCAAGTTTGCATAGTTATTTCTATACCATAGCTACGCCAGCTAGCTGTAAGTAAGGTTCATTATCAAAAAGAAGAATATTATTTGTCAGTACAAGCTCCAATAAACTACAATATTCTCTATTTGCCTAGCTTGCGATTTTACTTTTGTGTTTAGGAAGTCACGTTCACCTCTATCCCATAGCTGTTAGGTATAACCGTGAATAGAGATGCAATGTTCAAAGTAACAAATACAAAGTCTTTTGCTTGCTGTTGAAGTTACCACTTATGTAACTTGCTTAAAAAGTCAGTTGTGTCCTTTAAGATACTTGGACATCTTTGTAAGTATCCACTTAGGTACCTTTGCAAATACTTAGACATGGGTTCTGTTATCCAGCCACCCCCTGAGACAATAGGTCTCGGGGGGATTCTCTATAGATTTATGTATCTCCGGAATCCCATATATTTGGGGAATTCTCGAACATGGGACTGTAAAATAATTAAACTGTTCTATTGTTATGTCATTTGATACTTATACATCATAAATAGCCATATTAATATCAGAAATACATTTCTTAACTTCATGGAAGGTTATCTTCTTAAAAGTTCCTTCATCTTGAAAGAAGATAGATACTAATCTTTGCCCAGTAACACTATAGCACCCCCTTTTCTGCTTATTTAATAATTACTTCTTCATTATTTACCAGTTGCTCCAAACCTTTATGTTCCTCATATGTCAAATTATATTTTGTGGCAATTCTAGGCCTAGAGTATAGATCTCTTAACTCACTTTCTACATAAGGGCTTTTACAACAGGATTGCTTACAGGCACAAACGTACTTAATTCTTTACACATCAAGCTGTTATTAATTTCATTAGCTTTAAATATTAGTTTTGAATTCACATTTCGCATGAACAGTTTCAAATCTGTAAGTGCTTTTACAGTGTCATCTGAACTGTTTGGTATATATTTAAGTCCTTTTCTTAAAAGTGTTTATTGCACTTCAGTTAAGCTATATTTAGACAAATTAACAGTACCTTGTTGTATATCTAATAAAATGAAGGTGCTGGCAGGCAGAGTCCCAAAAAGCACCAGACACAAGTATAATGTTAAAAACAAGAATTTAATGTTAAATAAAAACAAAAAATAAATAAATTTGTGACCGCTTTCGTTAAACCTGTGTTAACTTCATCAGACAAGGTTAAAATGCAGAACAACCATATAAATACATGTAAAATCCATCTGATTGGGCAAAGGGATATTAGCTGAGTAATTACTAAAGTAAAAAAACTCTAATTAACCTCTTAGTGACTACATTGCAACTAGAACTATGTTATCTTAAAAACAGTTGGAACTGATAGTTTTTATAAATATATTAGTATATACATACATCTATGAAATAGTTGTGACTGAAACAAAACTAGAGCAAGTCTGTTTAAAATCTTATACTATTTCTTTAAATCTCATACTTCAAAAATACCTATTGAGAAATTAATACAAGTAAAGTGCTTGTGCCAAATAGTGTACTTTATGGTATTTTGTTTCTTTCCAGGGCTTTTAATTTTAGAACAGGAGTGATGGACATCCTATCATTAATTCCAGGCCATTTATCTGCATGTAATAGGATTTGCCACCTAAGCTCCTTAACTCCAGCTGGAGTCCCCAGGGTTTCTTGTCACTAATGTCTACGTGATCAATTGCCATAAACCTAAAGTTATGGCCAGTGTTATCTTGAATGTGCCTGATTAGTGCATTGCTCATGTTGTTCTTTCTTATGGCATAGTTGTGTTCATAAATCCTGGCACTAAATTTTCTTTCTGTTTTGCCTACATAAAATGCTAGGCATTGATCACATGTGGTCATGTAGACAACTGCCTTAGAATGGCAATTATATTTCCCTTTTACATGAAAATCCATGTTGTTTACTGTGAATTTAGTCCCTATTTTAACTTTGTGGTGCCAATTACAAGACTCACATTTGTGCATCCCTACACGACCAGTTGTAGTATAAGTAGATCCTTTCCTTAGAAGATCTTTCAAATTTAAACCCCTCCTATATGTAACCATTGGTCTTTCACCTAAATGAGTCATGATGTCTAAGTCCTCCATCAAGATGTCCCAATTTTTGTAAAAAAATTGACATCAGGTTGTATGAGTCAGAGTTGAATGTGAGCACCATTGATCTAAGGAATGGGCTCTTATTCAGCTCAGGTCCTCCCAGCTCAACATGAAGTGAGGTGTCATCTGATGCATGTTCACCTACTATGGGCTTGAAGTAGCCTACTCTTCTTTTTTCTATAACTTCTTTTGTAAACTCATTGAGCAATTCAGCTGGATAAGCCCTCCTTAAAAACATAGATTTTAAATTATTGCACTCTGAGGAAATCCTCTTCTCCAGAGATCATGTGGGCAGCTTGGACTAATTGCCCTTGTATATCTATTACTGTTGTGCTATTTTGTTCTGAAGTGCAGGACTGCTGTTTTTCCGTTTTACTCCATATGCCAAATCCTGCTGCTGTCACTGTAATGAATGCCCCCTCGATGGAGTGCTTTGTTTAAGTGCCACTTTCTCTGGCAGTTTTAACTGAAAAGGAACTAATGAGGATACTATTGAGTGGCTCATTTTATTTTGATTTACTGGCATTTGGAGAATATCATGCTGTTTTCTACTGGCTTTCACATCAGCTTATGATGCAGTCATTGAATTTCTTTCACCTCCTTCTACAAGCGTCAATCCTTAAGTGGTTATGTGAGCTGCTAAGGGCAGAGCCGAAGATATCTCTTGATTTGAGTATGTAGATGGTTGCATTGACATTTCTCTATTCTCATTGGATAGTGCCGTTTATCCGCTACAGGGAATTCAAATGTATCCAATTCATTCATTCAGCTTTTCTTTTTTAAATTTAGATTCTTTGAATTAACTGCCCTCGGCCAAGAAAAAATGTGTCCCTGCTTAAAATCATTGATATCACAAAGCAGTTTGTGTCTTTTCTTAGCTTTGATTGATGGGCAAAATGCCAAAGTCTGACCATAAAAATGCTGAAATGTGTTCTAAAAGAGAAGTCCTACAACCTTGAAAAAAGAGGGTGCCCTTTTTCCATGAGTGTGTGACCTCTAGGTTAGAATAATTAGGTAGTATGGGATGGGTGTGGAGATGCAAAGGCCTTGCATCTGTGGGCATATCTGTTATTTGGTATTACATTGCCATGATCCTGTTGTTCAGTGTTTTCATTTTTGAGTGGCTGCACTAGAAGATTCAATCACACCACAAATTGTTTTCGCCTGCCTTTTAAATGTCTCACAGATGTACTGTATAACAATATAAAATCACAGTGAAGTTTTTGCCATTGTGATGGAATCAAGGGAGATATAATAGTGCTTCAGGGCACTATTACTTACAGTAGGACTCTAGAAACAATAAGTTGATAAAGTACTGCAAATGGCCTCTGGGCAAATGCAAGGCAATACAACATTCATTTTGTGACATTTAAAAGCCCAGTACACAGCACTGCACAGATCTAGTGTGCATATTTGTAGACTCAGAAAGTTGACAACTGAGATATATGGAAAAAAGGTTGCTAAAAGTTTTGGATTATTCCTTAATTGCATAAATAATGACTTAATCTCCTCAGATAAGGTACCCATAATGGTGCAAACTAAATTGATCATCACTAAGTTTCCTTCCCTTCCCTTCCTGATTCAGCAGATAGTTTCTAGAGTGCTGCTGTGAAGCATAATCTATTGATAGTATAAATGATGGTAAGCATAACCAGATGCCATAAAATAAATGAAGTTGCAGCCACCAGTTGCTGTCATCTCTGAGCTACCACACTGTAGTTTCAAGGATGTAGAAGTAAATGAAAACACCAAATATGTATTCACTAATTTTAATAATAAATGCCTTGTCTGCCATATGTGTCCCTGTTTGTCATAGGATCATAGGAGATTACTAGGCTAATGGCTTCAGGTTCCTTACAAGCCTAGCCAAGGTCGACCCATATTCCTAAGGGTGTGTAGTTCAAGCAGACACTTAAATCAGCACCTATTACCCATGCCCAAGAGGGACACAGGTGGAACCCCCAGGGTTGTGCATCCAATCATCCAAACTGAGTTTAAATAGGGCCAACGAGGGGCTTTGTGTAACATAAATAGGAAGCTTGTTTCAAAGGTAGGGCAACCTCTATGAGACAAATCTAGCTCTCCAGCAAGCTCTGTTGATGTCACATACCAGGTTAAGGTCCTTTGAGCGAGTGACCTGTGTGCCATTATACTTGTGAATGTGCAGCACTTCCATTACAGCTGGGTCAAAGATTGCTTTATATGCAAGGCACATGTTGCCTGTGTGCAGTCTGTTTGACAAAGAGTAAAGTGACAATGATTTCAGTCTGTCCGCATAAGACAGATCTTGAAGACCCTGAATTTTCTTTGTAAGGAACCTTTGTGGTCTCTCCAATTGCTGCATGTGCTTTGGAAAGAACATACCAAAGAGAGCATTGTACTCTGTTATTGGCCTGATGAGGGAACAGTACAGGGGGTTATAACCTCTTTTTTCTGGAGGCAGTGCCCTTGCTTATGAGATGAGCAATATAAAATGCCCTTCTTATCACTGTGGAGACATGCTGTTAAAAGTTGAGGTTGTTAACCTGTGTGCCCGGATCTCTCACCATTGACTGTGTGCTTAGGGTATTGCTATTGATGTGGTAGTTTGCAGAAACATCACTCTTGCCAAAGGGGATGATAATGCAGTTTTTGCATTAAGTTTAAGATCAAGACTTTGGCACCAGTCATTAGTCTGCATAATAATTTCTTGAAGGATATTGGCATTGCTAGGGGGTTTCAATGATCGCTCCCAATTTGCAGTCATCAGCAAACTTTGTCAGCCAAAGTCCTTTAGTTTGAGCCTGTACTACAGTGAATTAGATTCCAAATGATTCTGAACAGTAGGGGTCTCAGAACTGATCCCTGTGGAACACCACTGGTTACAGGTCTGCTGCAGGAGGGGGAGCCCCCGGTTTTGAATGTATGAGTTGTATCAATGAGCCAGTTTACACCCCACCTGACAGTATATGGGTTGATACCCAGCTGGGTGAGTTTATCAATGATGCCTGAGTGGGGGATCATGTCAAAAGCCTTGACTAAGTCTAGGTAGACCGTATGCACAGATTTGCCTTCATCTAGGGCTTTATTGACTGTCTCAAATAAGTCCACCAAGTTTAACAGACATGATGTCCCCTTGACAAAGACAAATTGAATGGGGTTGAGCATTTGGAGATTTCTTCTATCTTTGTTAATAAGGTCCATGATGATTCATTCCATGGGCTTACAGATAAGGCTGGTCAGACTACTGGGTCTGTAGTTTCAGGGATCCGTAGATGCACCCCCTTTGTGCAAAGGGATGATAATAGCTTTTTTCCATTCCGCTGGGATGAACCCATTGCTTAGGCTGTGATTGAAAAGCATGCTCAATGGATGGTAATTCCTGTTTTAACCCATGTAGAACACAGCCCGGTATGTTGTTTGGTCCCATAGAGGCTATGTTTTTAACCTGGGAGAGGTCATTTAAGACCTGCCCCTCAGAGATACTAGGTGGGGGACAGGTGTTAGGGATGCTTTGGGGTATATGTGTTGGGGACAGGGAAGTGAAGTTTTCACTAAACCTGTCAGCCAACAGGTTTTTCTATATCCACAAATTCTATATATGTAGTACCATTAACTATGAGTTCAGCACAAATGTGGGTCTTACCTTTGAGGTTATGGATGTAACTAAAGAATGCCTTGTAGTCATCCTTAGTTAGGGAAGCTAATTTGGATTTGTAGTTAGCTTTGGAAAACTTCACTAGGAGTCTTATTTGCTTGTTTAAGTTGAGGAGGGAGTGTTTCCAGTTTTGAGACCGTTCCTTCCTACTCTTAGACAGCAATTTCTTTCCTATTGTATAGCTTATTAATGGCAACTGTCCACCAGGCAGGTTTGCTTTTCTTTGAAGACCTTGCTTTGGTTCTATCAGGTATGGCAGAGTCAATACAATTGTACAAGTGCTTGTATAAAGCAGTGGTGTATAAGTCAGTGTGACAAAAGGGAAATACTGCTAGCCCAGCTATCTAGAATTTTGTTAATAATTCTATGTCATTTGTGAATATCGATATGATTCATACAGTGTGTGTAAAGGTGTAAAGTACTGAGCTAAAATATAACCACAGCATGCTCTGCTGGCTTTGAATAGAAATGTATATAAACTATTGTAATTGTGTAGATGTATATGTTTTAACAATAGAAACTAGAACATAGAGGGTTAACTTGCAAAACTTCAAGCAAATAAGTTGAAATTAAAGTGTTTTACAATTGTGCTATAAAATTTCTCTCTCAAGTTTCAGTTCAGTAGCCGATGCAATGTCTAGGGCTAGATGATTCTCTATTGTCTTGGGAGAGAAGTAATTACTAGGTTTGAGATAACAGAAGTGTTTTATTGCTTTATGACTTCATGGGTCTTCAAACATCTGAGAGATATGTATTTTTCACAAAGAGATGTCAAATGCTACAAAGGGGGGGGGTAGCTTGGGAACTGAAGTCAGGTGAAAAAAGTTAACCCAGCAATAATGTTTGATATTAATTTAAAAACCCTCGCAGAGAGAGGCTATGCATTTTGTATTTTGTCTTTGACCTAGCAAGAACATCCACTCATCACCTCCTTTTGCACTTGCCTTGCTGTAAGTAAGTTTTAGGGTATAGTAACTTTTAAATTCGGATAGGAATATAATAAAGTGTAGCTTAGATGTTTTCTGTGTTTATCTGAGACTGTCCTGCAATGTTGTTTTAAATATTTCCTGCGATTGTGAACTCGGATGTAACAGATTACTTACTATTATGTTGTTCTTTTATTATTTATTATTAAATTTATTTAAACCTATCATTGTGGCTGAAATTTGTGAAACATATTTAAGCTCTGAGTACTTATGTATTTGGTGACACTGTACAGGCTACTGCTAAATAGCCTTGATCTTGGTCAGACTACCATTTGGATTAATATTAATAGATTAATAGTAAAAGACATTCTTTGTTAACGCCCTTAAGTAGCTGATAAGTAGTGGCAGCTGGAACTTCCTTATAGTCTGGGCTGAAGGTAGCATAGCTAGTAAACCTGTGCCAGCCTTCCCCAGGTGTGTGTGTGTGTTTGTATATAAATCAAATCTCAAAGTGTGTGTGTGTGTGTGTGTGTGTGTGTGTGTGTGTGTGTGTGTGTGTGTGTGTGTGTGTGTCAGCTACTTGGGTAGGGACACAAAGCACTGGTTGGACAGAGAGGGTTCTGGAGGTCTCACGCAAGAGGTTGTAATTGGCCTTGAAGAAGTTTTTTAGTCTAGTTGTTGCGAAGGGGGGAGGTCTTGTCTTATAGTTACTTCTAGCGAGACTGTGGTCAGGTTTCACCAGCAATGGCCACACACTGAATGGTGGTGCAGTGGCCCCCCATATTGGTGAGCACCAGGTCCAGGATGTTTGACCCCCTTGTGGGTGTGTCAATCAGCTGGTACAAGGCATTGGAGTTAACGAAGTCCAGGAACCTCTGGGCAAGTAAATTAGAACATGTATAATTTACCCAGTCTATGGACGGGTAATTAAAGTCACCCAAAATCAGGGTGTTTGGATGTATCTTGATTAACTCAAGTAGATCCAAATAGGCTGAGTGGATGTCCTGATTCATGGAGGGGGGTCCTATAGCTGGCAATGATCAGAAGAGTAGTGTTACCAACAGTCAATTGTATCTCAAGTAATTCAAGGGGAATCATGCTGTTTAACCAATCTAGGGGTGTATTTTTCTTTAATGAATATTGATATTAATACACCACCTCCTTTACTTCTTATGCCTTCAGTTTGTGGTCTGAACATATGGAAGGAAATGTAACCTGGTATAGTTGGGGTGCTCTCTGCAGCCCTAAACCAGGTCCCATTGAGTAGCCTTATCTGATGCTCCCAGAAACAAACCTGAACTGTGGTCATGGTGTAACTAGTATTAAGCATAAGGTAAAGCCATAAAATGAATGCTTTTATTTTTGCCAAACTATTTCCTTCCTTGATTAACAAATAAAATAGAAATTTAAATGGCAGATGGTAAAGCAACTTTTAAAAACTGTTAGATACCTGATTTTCTACATTTATAAAGAAAAAAGTGTGGTAGAACAAATAGTGTTTAACAGCTTTTAAAGGTCTTTCTACAGAGTGTCACTCTGTTTATGCCTGCTGTCTGAGAGCACTGAAGGCTTTGAAAGTAAGTAAACACTTTGCACTTCCACTCCTTTTTTTATGCAACTCATAGTATGTGGAGCAGATAAGGCTCCATGCACATCAAAGAATTCTGATTGGGTCTTGCCGATTATAACCCTTTTTTATGTGTTCTCAACTTTGATGCTAAGATTCATCTTTTGAGCTTTGCTCCTCTGGTGATTTTCTTGGGCATCTATGCCTCAAACTCAGTATATTTTAGTTATGACTGGAGACACAGACATAAGCGTCTATATTCCATTAATGCTTCTTACTTTGAGAAGTGAATGTCTAATGTACAAAAATGTACCATACCTCTTTTTATTTTAAAGCTTGAGAGACATCCAAAGTATAATTTAGGGGTATGACAATGAAATATAATAAAAAACTTTTAAAAAGTTACCATCTTTTGAATGATACTGTTGAAAGTACTGAGCTACAGGACTAGTATTAGAGGCATTACTGATATCCTTCATAATGTTTCTGAATCTTGGCTTTCACCTTCTGACTAGTTTACTCATGCAGTGTTTGCAAGGACATTTTAAATCACAGACCACACCAGAGTTATAAGAACTCGGGTGTGTAGTTAACAACAACTTATGACCATTAATGTCATTGCTAGGAAGCAGCAACTCTAAAGGGACAAATGGAGCAGACCTTACAATAAGAAATACCAGAAAAGCCCTCCAGCATCTCTGAAAACTGTCCTGAATGAGCAAGTCTGTCACCCAAGCTGGAACAGGTGCTACTGCTACTAGAGACTATCTGCTTGTATAAGCCTGGCCCTTCTGGGTGACAGTGCAGGTGCTCTGTGAATGACAGACATGTAAACCCCATGACTGGGTCTTTCAGTCAGATTCCCACACTCCATGGATGTTCTCCATTACCTGCTCTGCATGAGCCATAATATAAGCATAAGTTGTGCACACTAAGGAAAGTGTAAAGCTGGCTCACCATCAAAGACAGCCTGTACTTCCTGAAGACAAAGTTAGCTTAGGAAAACGCTGTGCTGTTTACTAGACAAAGATGTCCTGTGAGAAGTCATTGCTCTTGTCAAGAGAAATTTGTGCTAGCTTAAAGTGACCTCCAAGACTATTCTAGATAGTTCACAAACTGTGTAGTCCAGCTTGTCTATTCCAACATTTTTAAGAAAGCTATATCATCCTCTGATTGAGGCTGTGATTCACTTTTTCACAGCTGTTTACCAAAGTAGGGCATGGACTTTCCAAATACTCTTTACTGGGCAAAGCAGCACACGCAGTGACCACCTCCAGACTTAAATTTCTGTGAATTTTATTGTATTGATTACTGAGAGACCGTGAGCTTGATTTCAGGTATATATTAAATTGTTTACAGGCTGAACCTGGACTAATCATGCCAAGATGCCTTTACTTTAATTATTTCCAAGTTATGAGGTGCTCACTTAAGGATGTGAGTATTTCCATCTGTTATAAAAGATTCATTGACATAAGAAACCATTGTCAGAGCTTCACAGTCTGAAACATTAACATCTAATCTCTAAACCGCAGATTATTGCTAAGTTGTACAGAAGATAGTATCTGTGTAACTTTAATATTTTCTAACAACCTCAAGCCTCCTTGATCCTGATCTGTCAGGTTTTGGGAGCTGACGTAACATAATGCTACTCTAATTTAGATTAGGTAATGGCCACTTGATGGAAAGAAAGGAACATATTTATACTGGTGTTTCTTGCTGTCTCTTGAGTATCTGACACTACTGACCATGGGGTCTTGCTGGAGTGATTTCCACAACATTTTTGTCATGGTCATAAACAGTTTGCCTGTTATCTCTGTGGGTACGTGTGTATGTGGCAAAGACTCTAACAGTATGCTTTCCTAAGTTTCCTCTGTGTGATGTGGGGCTCAGCAGAATTCTCTTCTTTGTCCCTACTTTTCAGGGTGTGCATGCTCTGGTTTGGAGATGTAATTTTAGTGGAATGTCTGGAATGTCACTGTTCTGTAGATTCATATGATTCTCAGCTCTGTCTTCCTTAAGTAATATATGTCTGTCAGACAGCTCAGAGGATTAAAGCTATAAGATGTTAGTAAATTGCTACCTGTAGTCCAGGGTTTGCATTCCTCAGCCTCCATTTGCCTGCCTTGTGAATGAGCAAGCCACTTGATCAGGAAGTGCTCTTGGGAAATGAGGAAACTGGGCTAGACTCTTCAGTCGTCCCATGGACCACATGTCTGTTAACTACCTATGAATCTCTGCTGGTACATACATTCTTTGAAGGAAGCTTGGATGCATTTTACCTAGTAGCATACAGGTTTTTGGCAACACAAATACATGAATAATGACTTCAGTTTGGGCTGGTAAGATGATCACAGGCTAAGTGAACAACTGGGTGCACACATAATAAAACAAATTAGCTTTAGAGTCCAGCTGATTGAGACTTGCAAAAGAATGTTAATGCCATTTAAAAGCACCTTAATGAGTTATAAGGAACCCCAACAAGTTATCTAAAAGGGCATGGTTTACAATTAATTTAGCAAGCTTTTGTGCTGAACTTGAGGGAGTGCAGTAAAATGGCCATTCCTTTAAGATGGTGTAAGATAAGGTAGACCGCAGTGAACATGCTGAAGAACTAGGTGAGAGAAGTATGGCAAAGCAAGCAGAGTTATAACAAAACACTGCATTTTGAGAGTAACTGCAGTTATGTCTCTGTAGAGAAAGGAGTGTCGTAGTACAACAAATCTTTTTGTAGTGATAAAATAAGTGAGCAAGTCAAAATATACACCCTGGAGGCAGACGTTTTAAAGAATAAAGCATCTGAAGGAAACTTGGATGATAGTAAAATTAAAACTTGTTTAGAAGCCTATACGGAGGCTGGAGACAGTAAGAAAGAAAAAGACTTGAGAAAAAACAAGCGCATAGGAGGCAAGAAGGCAAAAAGCTACACCATTAAGAAAAACAGTTTAATTCTAAAGGCTGAAATTGAGCGTTCAGAGCCACAGAAATCCAGTTAAACAGTATATAGAGAAGGAAACTGAGGATGGCGGGAAGACATGATTAACAGGATAAAGGGGATGTTTCTCTGGAGGTAGACTTTGCTGAAGTTGAAGATTATGCACTGTAAATTATTTGGGAACAAAGGTTTGAGATCTAGTTTGTGACAGATAAGAAATAATGATCACAAATAGGTATCACATGTCAATGCTTATTAAAATCAATTACTGAACTGTTAAGTAAAACATGCATCACATAAAACTAGATCAGTGATAAAATGCAACATGCAGCAGTACATGAAATGGTCCAGAGGAGGTAGTGCCATGGAAATTCATTTACAAGATTAAAAGCTAAGTCAAGCATGTCTCCTTGGGTGCTTTTAATAGCACTCAGAGTAAGAGGTGCCCTAAGCCTAAGGTGTCAGATTCCAGAGGTGCAGGATCTGGAAGACACATGAACATATATCCATGAAGTCAAGCCACCACAATGTGGCAGAGTGGAGGATATGAAAAGAGCCGTCTTTGATACCAACAACTGTTTGAGATGGAGGGTCCATGTCAAGTGTGGTTAAAGAGATTCAAACCATAGGTTTGTAAGCAATTTGTCTTGGAATAGGCAGACATGGCAGGTTCTGCAGAAGTACAGTAATATGCTGATAAATTGAAATACCAGATAATAACGGGACTAGAGAATTCTGCTGCAACAGCAAGCAGCCAAGTTCTAAATCCTGCAACCCCAGATACAAAGTGATGCAGTAATTCAGGGAATATGAATCTAATGCAGGGATCACAGCTTGGATGTTTCAGATGAAATAAAGGGCCTCACAGAAGCTAAATTTCTTAGAACAGAAAAGCAAGTACTTAACAGCAGCCCATATCTAATCCTTGTGTGTCACTTTCGTGTTAGGACAAGAATAAACAAATCTTTGTGGGTTCTGTTCAAACAGCTTTATTATATACAAACACATTGCTACTGTTGACTATAGACTGTAACTTAAGTAACTTATATACAATTATTGACTATGATCATGCATGTTCACTCCCTAGCTGCTCCTTTAAAATGGCACTAAGGCTGTGCACGTGTGCGGGTTATATACATGCACGTACAGCCTTGCATGCTTCTTAAAGATACAACCACACACACATTACACTCTGATCTACATCCCCCCTCTTTGAGAAATAGACCATACAATTGTTATGAGACTGCTTGGCATGCAGAAACCACAGGTAATCTATAGACATGCATTATATAATATTAAACATATAGGTATGTACAAACAAGTCCACATTGCTGCGTATTTCACACTTGGTTTAGACACTTGTTCATATTGTATGACACAAAACTGGGAATTAGATTTAGCAACTGGGGCAGTTTCTGCATAATAGTGACCTGTGGAATGTTCAAATCACTTTCTGGAACAGAATCAGACTTTTGAACACATTCTGGTCTGGAAACAGTGTCTGATTCATTCTTTGATTTAGAGTTTGCATCATAGATACAATGTTGTGATTGCAATGATGATGGCGGTTCTGGTACAGGAAGAAGATGTCTGCAATTCCTCCTATACTCCACTCCTTTGGAATTTACCAAGTAAGATCTCAGCTCTGCACAGATGCCTGTAATCTGTTGTATTCGATCAAAACCTTTTGTTGTCTGGATTCGTACCGTCTCTTCTTCTCTCTACGGATGAAGTAATCTGCTTGAACTGTCATAACTAGATTTCTGTTTTTTTATGCTTCTTAAACAATTGAGCCTTGATGGTTTTAGTGTTTCTAGATTTAGGCTGCAATAAACTTGAAAAAATAGGTGGCATAGTTCTAGTTTGCCTGGAAAGAAGTCTTTGAGCAGGCGAGTCAAGAATATCATCACGGGGTATGTTTCTGAGATTAAGTAAATTCAAGAATACATTAGTATTGTCACGCTTTGACCTTTCAAGTAATTGCTTTGCACTCTGTACTGCTCGTCCAGCTAGACCATTGGACTGAGGATATTCAGGACTGCTAGTGATATGTATAAAGTCCCATTCTTTTACAAATTTCTGAAACAGCTGGCTAGTAAATTGAGTACTATTTTCAGAAAAAAGTTTATGTGGACTACCATGAACGGAGAAATGCCGTTTCAACTTAGTAATTACAGTAGCTGAGGTTGTGTTGGTAGTAGATCAATCTGAAACCAATTTGAATGAGTCTACCAAAACTAAGTAGTGTTGATTGTTCCACTCAAAGATAGTTGCTACAGTAGACCAAGGTAATTCCGGAATTGGATTTAGCTGAAGTGGTTCTCTTTGGAAATGGGTTCTAGTACTATTGCACACTGAACAAGAAGAAAGAACTCTATCAACATCTTTTGATAATGAAGGCAAAATACCAATTATTTTGCTCTTCTCTTAGTGGATGTGGATCCTAGGTGACCATGATGCAAAATCTGAATATATTCTTGTTGTAAGGATGCAGGAACAACAATTTTAGGACCTTTGAAAATAATGCCGTCTTCCATCAACAGTTCATCTCTGTAAGGAAAATACGCTTGCACGTCAGGTGATACACTAGATTGCTTTGACGACCATCCGACATAAATATAATGATTGAGCTTCTGTGAAATTGGATCAGTCTGAGTGTGATCTCTTAACTCATCAAGTCTAGTTGTGGAAAAATTATACACTGACATCACATCAAAGTCAAAAGTTTCTACATCAAGCTGTTCTGTTGTATTTCTAGGAGATCTGGATAAAGTATCAGCCAGATAAAGCAATTTGTCTTTAGTGTGGACCAATTTGAAATTGTATTTTTGCAATTTGAGTATCATTCTTTGTAATCTCACTGGAGCAGAATGCATAGGCTTTTTTAGAATAGTAACTAGAGGTTGATGATCAGTTTCAGTCTGAATAGCTCGACCATAAATATAGTCATGAAACGTGGTGCATGAAAATACTATAGCCAAAAGCTCTTTCTCAATTTGAGCATATTGCATCTCAGTTTGGGTTAGTGTTCTAGATGCATAGGCTACTGGTCTGCCTTCTTGAAGTATAACTGCACCTAGGCCAAATTTTGAAGCATCACAGGAAAGAATAACTGGTTTGTTCACATCATAGTATCTTAATGTAGGTGGAGTGGCAATTTTCCGCTTTAGGTCTACAAATGCCTTCTGATGATGTTTCAACCATGACCATGCAACATTTTTGCATGTTAGCTCTCTTAAAGATGCTGTTAACTCACTGAAGTCTGGTATAAACTTGCCTAAATAATTGACCATGCCCAAAAAATGCTGTAAACTTTGTACATTGTCTGGGGCTGACATCTCTAGAATAGCTGCTTGCTTGGTTGGGTCTGGTCATAAGCTTGTACTTGTAAACAAATGACCTACGTACGCAATGTCTGGAAGTATGAATTTACACTTCAGAGGATTGACCTTTAAGTTCACTTCACGTACTCCGTCTAGAACTTTCAGAGATTTCTGTCATGCTCTGCTTCACCATTGCCTCCAACCAACAGATCATCTACTATTATTGCACAAGGATAACCCAAAAAAAAATTGTTCCATGGTACGGTGAAAAACTTCAGTTGCAGAATTTATTCCAAATGGCATCCTTAGGAATCTGTATCTGCCATATGGAGTACCAAAAGTAGTTAGAAAGGAGGATTTACAATCAAGCATCACTTGCCAAAATTAACTCTTTGCATCCAAAACAGAAAATACAGTGTCATTTGGTATTAGAGCTGCAACTTCTTCAACTGTTTACATTGGATGATACAGTATTTTTAATGCTTTGTTAAAATCTCTTGGATCAATGCATATTCTGATTTCATCTGAGCCTTTCTTGTGAGTGGTTAACATGGACAATACCCATTCAGTTGGTTCTGTGACTGGACAAATCACTCTTCGCACCATTTTATACAACTGAGCTTTTACTTTATCTTGCATGGCTATTGGAACTCTTCTTGCTGGTCTGACTACTGGAGTGATCTCTGGGCCTAACTTCATGGAGTACACAACTGGAAGTTTGCCCAATGTGTCATCGAAAATATCAGCATACTCTGAGAAAATGGCTTTGGAGAAAATGGAACTTGGAACTGCACTCGCATGATAAACTTCTCTGGCAAAAGAAAACACATTCATTCTTAAACTATCTGAGACACAATAAAGATTGCACTGACCTTCGGACTACATAGAATAACAAGCTGTAACAGCTCTCGGCCAACTAACATGAAAGTATCACTGAACCTTCGGTTTGAATTTCTTCACCTCCATAAGCAACAAGTCTCGTACTACTGGTGACATTGAATTGATCGTTAGTTCTCACTCTAGCAAATGTGTCTGCTGATATAACAATACACTTTGACCCAGTGCCTACTTTGAGCTCTGTGGATTTTCCATTAATCCGGACTGTACAAAACACTTCACTTTTTGTCAATAAGTTTACTGAATCAACTCTTTCACCAAGCACTGTTATACCATCTACAAAGAAAGCTGACAGTTTTGGCTCTACTTGATCAACTTGCTTTTTTTGTGCGGCCTTCCTTTACAACTGTGTGAGGCTTACTTGATTTGCAAAACATTTGGAAATGGTTCAATTTTTTTACACTTGTGACATCGCTGACCCAATGCTAAGCACTTCTCTGTTTTAGACTCATGATTCACACTACAATTGTGACAGTTAGCAATAAAGCTAGATTTGGGTTTTGCTGATTAACGTTTGTGTTGCACTGAGTTGATGCTGAAGCTTGCACTTTTCCTGGAACTTTCTAGAAAACCTCATGGCGTCTTTGGAAATCCTGTCAGTCACAAGCATACTGGTGTGTTGTTCTGTCACCTCATAGATTTGACAAATCTTTATGGCTTTGCTCAACATTAAATCATTGTCACAAACTAAAATCTTTCTCACAGCAGCACTACTAATACCAAATACAAGCCTGTCCTTTATCAGCTCATCTTTTAGATCAGCAAACCAATACATCTTAGCTCTGTTTCTCAAGTCAGTTATATAATCTGAAAATGTTTCCCCTGGTTTCTGATCTGTTGTGTAAAACAAATGCCTCTCTAACATAACATTTGTCTGGGGGTTGCACATTTCTCTAAACTTGCGCTTCAAACACTCGGGGTCTTCCCTTGACTCAGCTTGTACAACAATATGGCAGTCTGCACCTTCTCCTTCATATACTGCTGGTGCATACACAAATGAATGCTCTCTTTCTATGGCTTCTGACCCTGCTAAGTTTAACAAAATGAATGAACTGGTGCATGCATCTCTATCTGCATAAGCTGCTTGTATGAAAATATCATACTCTTGCTCAAATATTCTCCAGTTTTCTGCAATTTTCTGATCAAACAAAAGTGGTAGGGGTTTTCGAAATCCATCTGCCATATTAAAACACATCAGTGAAGGGGTTTTGCAGATAAGCATGAATATACATACATACACATATGCAGAAGTTTCTGGCATAAACAGAACTTGTCCAATGCCTTCATGCTCTGAACTTATATTTTCGTTGGACTTATCGGAATCATGTGAATGAACAAACTCGTAGTACTTTCAAATAACTGGACTTTGCAAAATAAACTTCTCGGGCTTTTCGATACTTTAATGAACTTTGCAAAATAACTTATCCAGCTTTTCAGTACTTTACTGAACTTTGCAAAATAACTTCTCAGACTTTTCGATGTTTTCAGAATTTTATTGGTAAAGGCAGAAATGCTAAAGGAATTTATCATCACTTGTTATACTTTCGGAATCTTATCGATAAAGGGAGAAATGCTAAAGTCATTTACCATCACTTGTTAAAGTCATCACTTTAAGAAACATTCGAGAACTTTACGATGTGACTGAATAACTCACGAGTACTGTAATACTCTTGTAATGTTGTCTTTTGCAAGAAAACACCTCTTATCAGTGTAAGAAACATGTCAAACAACTGCACAATGCGAATAAATTGAACATCTGTTGCCCACACCTCAATAATTTTCAAAGTAATTGCACTTTGCGAATAACTGTATACAGCACACTGAAATGTCCCCAAAATAGCAGTACCTTGCTAGGCAACTCTCTACATTACAAGTAGTACTTTGCGAATAGATGCACCCAGCACAAGAACATTTTTGAAATAGCTATACTTTGACTGGATTGCACAAAATAATTGCACTTTGCACACAATGAACTTTTCAAAATACATGCACAGTAATAAGCACACACTGTAAACCCTTTTACACACTCTGAGATACTTCAAATAACTTTAGTTATGCCCTTGATATAATATGAAGTCGTAGTTACCCCCAAACACATGCAGTCGCCTTGCTTTATTTTTGTCTAATGTGCCCTTTTCTTATCTTATTGTAATCGTTTTACTCATTTAAGCCCTTTTCATGCCAAACATACTTTTCTTGTGCTTGTTTTACACTAAACATGCCCAACTTTGCCTCAAACACACTTGTATTTCTTTAAAGATACTCATTTTCTGCTTTAAACATACTCATTTTGCTTTACAGTTTATCGTTTCATCAACTACTTTTATCTTAAACATTTTCTTTAGTTAACATTTTGTGCTTTCCACATGCCTGATATTGTGGCTTGTACCCTTGTAATGCCCCTTTACTGTCTTTTGCATTGAGTAAGTAATTTGTTTTATTTCTCATTACCTTTGATTCTTTCTGGTTATGTTTGTGCTCTTTTCTCTTGGATTTACCTTCGCTGTCGTCTTTACATTTCATGGCTTGAAATATTCCTCTCTCTTCCATCCCGGTTCTGACGTCACTTTCGTGTTAGGACACAAATAAGCAAATCTCCATGGGTTCTGTTCAAACAGCTTTATTATATACAAACACATTACTATTGTTGTCTATAGACTGTTACCTAAGTAACTTATATACGATTAATGGCTACGACCATGCATGCTCACTCCCTAGCTGCTCCTTCAAAAGGGCACTAAGGTTGTGCACGTGTGGGATATATACATGCACGTATAGCCTCGCAAGCTTCTTAAAGATACAAGCACATACACTTTACACTCTGATCTACATTTGGTGCATGTCTTATTACAGATTATACCCAGACTGCACACTATTGACAGAAATTCCAGTAGTGTTACCTATAGACATCAAAGATAGCAGTTCAAAGGTAAAGCATTCAACCCCTGAAGTGTGGCATTGATTACTATGATAAATGTTTTGGAGTTGTTGAGTTTAAGATATTTGCAGATCATCCATTGGTGAATGCAGTCCAGATCGAGCACCAAGACATTTATGGCTGATAGAGAACACAGGGGGAAAAAGAAGCAGAGTTTTTGTGTCACATACATTGCAATAGCAGTATAATAAACACTTTTAAATAAATCTTCTAAGGGCAGCAAATACCCATTCAGTATTTGCAGAACCAAATACTGAACTTTGTAGTATGTCACATTCAAACAGTGAGTAGAGGATGAGTTAACTCCAGAAACACCTCTTACGACTAAGCAAGAAGGGAAACTGCAGGTGACTCCAGAGTCATAACTGAAATACTACACTAAATACATAAATATTTTAAGAGGAACCCATCATCAGTTGTATTAAAGACCAATGGGAGATTTCTCAGACTGCTTAGTAAAGATCCCGTCTAAAATATATTGGCAGGGTGTGAAAATTGAATTGATTTACAGAACTGTTGCAGACATTCTGTAAATAATTGCCTACATTTGTTTGGAAAAGGTACACACCTCTGTAGTCATATCTTTCTGAATATATTATGTCTGTCTATACTATGCACACACACGTGTTTTATATATATATATATATATATATATATATATATATATATATATATATATATATATATATATTTTTTTTTTTTTTTTCCCCTTCACAAACTCGAAGATTCAAAACTTTAAACAACAAAAGAGCATAAGAACAAAGTTTTGAGATTTCGAACATTTTGAATGGAGATCGCCATACAGCACAGGATGGGAAATTTACCATTTTCCCCACTGTAGTGCGATCTCAGAGTTGGTATATTTAATTAGCAGGGGGTATGGGGGTGCAAAAGTTGTTTTTATTTATTTATTTTTTTATTTTAGCTTTGAAGTATCAAAACTTCGATCTTATGGTTTTGGCCATATGATGATCGAAGTTTTGAAACTTCAGTAACCTGATAGTGACCCCTCTGTGGATATTGGTAGAAGGTATGCCTTTTTATAACTGCTTTTTTCAGAAAAACTTAAATCTGTTCTGCCTTGTTCACATACAAAATTAATTTTATCTAAAATGGGTTTAAGGTTATTTTGAAGCTGAAATAAAATGTTTTTCATAATTGTATCAATAAAATCACCTTCATAACCCCTGTCTAGGAACAAACTCTTTAGACTGAGTGAATCCTTTATGTATGTTTTGTCCCTATTTGTCATTCTGCAGAGTCTAACAAATTGACCTTTTACAACATTTTTTTATCATGTGTATAGGATGCTGGCTGTGCTTGTGCAAATAACTATTAATGAAAGTTTCTTTCCTAAAAACTTTACTATCAAAATGCTTTTGATCTCTATTAAGCATTATTATTAGGTCTAAAAAGTCCAATACTAGTAAATTTTAAATAGTCAGTACTGCTATTTAAGCTTTCTAAAAACACATTGAATTCTTCTGATGTACCATTCCAACAAAAAAGCAAATCATCAATGAAACACTTGTTTTAAATAAAGAATTGCTTCTTATGTATTTTTCTTCCCACCAAGCCATGACTAAGTTTGCAGTTAATGGTGAAACCCTGGCGCCCATGGCCACTCATTTGATCTGTCCGAAGTATTTGTCTTGAAACACAAAATATTTATTTTCTAAGACAACTTCTAACAATCAGGAGCGGCCTTAGGTCAACTGGTGCCCTAGGCAAGAGGGCACCACGGCACCCCCCACCACACCATTCAGTACCCCCATCCTGGTCTACCTACACCAAATAAATACTGGAAAAGTGCCCCTACTAAAGTGGCGGCGCCCTAGGCGGCCGCCTAGTTGGCCTATGCCTAAGGCCGGCTATGCTAACAATGTACAAATAGTGTTCAAATGAACATTACGTCTGTAAACTTAGTTAAGTTTCTTCTTACAGATTCTATCCCCTGTTGTTGAGGTATACCTGTGTATAATTCCGTTACATCCATGGTGTCTGTTATGTAAATGGTTTGCAACTAAAGTGATATCATTGTGTATGTTTTTCATTTATATAAATGTAAGATTGCCTTTGTCATATGTGTAAATTTAATAAAGATTTTTTGAAAAAAAAAAGACCGTCTGAATCACTTACTGCACAATCGCTTAATAATTCTAGTAAGTGTCAAATATTTCTTAGATAAAATTCAGATTTTTGTGCAATGGAGTTTAAGTTCTTATCTAAGTCTATCGAAATAGGTTTGGTTTGGTAAAAATCTGCAGCCACTGTTGGTCTAAAAGGAGGCTTTAAACTATTTTTATGAAATTTTGGTATACCAAAAATTCTAGCTAGCTGGGGATGTTCAGCTTTAAAGAACTTGACAAGTTTAAAATTTATATAGCCCTGACTTAAGTCATACAAAAGATTGTCTGTGTTTCAAAACTGTTTTCTATATTCAGCTTGTTGACTTCTGTGTAACACTCAACATCCTCTAGCATGTTGTACATGGCTTGTCTATAATCCAAACTGTTCATGATTACTATTCAGTTGCCCTTATCCGACTTCATAACATGGATATCATTTTTGTTTGTCAAGTCATATAGGGCTTTCTTTTCTCCAACTGACAAATTAAAAAAAAAAAATAAAACCCCTATTGTTATTTAAATTTTAAATCTGCTTCACATACATCACTAAAAACCTACAAAGTTGAATGTAACTGTGGTGTGTATATAATGCATTTTCTGAATTCTCTATCTTTAAATGAAAAGTGTTTCACATTGCACAATATGTAATGCAAATGTAATTTTCTATTAAAACCTTTGTTATCTTGGCTTTTTGAGAATGTATAAAAGAAAAAACTTTTTCTAGAATAGTCACATACATGATCAATGTTCATTTTCAAATTACCTAGCCTCCAAATGCTTTTGGATTCTAACATTATTTTCTTTGCCTTTTCTCTGATATTTCCCACTGTTCATGTACATGTGAGTCTCTTCGTTTATAAGACTGTTGGTCAAAAAAGGGTACCCGAGGAAGTGGAGTCCACTAAAATCTTTTGTCACTGCTTGAAAAAATGCTCTTATTGGAATAACGTCAGCCCCCATTGCAGGTGAAATTGTAGGCAAAGTTATAGTGCCTTTATCCTGTTTTGTTTCTTTTTCTGAAGATTGAGGAAAATGTAAAACTTTGTTCTCATTATGTTTAACTCTAATTGGGTAAGTATAACCTCCCCTATATGCTTCAGCATCTCTTGAAAGTTTTTTTTTTCCTTTTTTGTTGACAATGGTGAAAATGTGTCTTTCCACTTCAGCTGAAAAACGTGTGCTTTTTTTCATGTTGTCATTTAACACATTAATTTATTTTGTGATCTCTTTAACTTTGATTTGATAATTCGATATCAGAATTTTTAATATTTCCAAAACAGTGTTGTTAAAGAAATTAGATTAGACTGAAAACGTCTTAAGTTATAAACCCAGGCAAGTAATCTTATTCATTTGCGCAAATGTGATAGATGTATCCCTGATTTTTACAAATGAGTGTAGTAAATGCAAGATTCATAAAGGTCATTTATACTAAAATGCTGTAAGCATAATGAGATGAAATTAAGAAATTGTATAAAGTGGCAGGTAAAGCGACGTTAATTGCTGTTCATATAACATTTATTTATATAGTAATACATTTCATGCTTTTCTGAATATCTTGACAACCAGGTAGTACCGACAGAACTGATTAGCCTCGTATGAAATCTCTCAGCTGGATGAACAAAATGCTACTAACAGTATTTGTGTATCTTGAATGGTTGCTAAGTTATTGTGAGCTATTTACAGAATGTTACAAATGTAATAGTTACTGTATTTACTGTGACACAAAATCCAGTTTAAAACTAGAACTTAAAGAATACTACCACTGCAAAAATAGTTTGTTCTGAAGTATTTGCCATTTACACTTCCAGGGATATAAATATTTGTTTGAAAAGCAAGCGCATAATTTAATTCTGTCAAAAAGCTTAGGCTCCACCCATTGGAAGTTATGATGGAAACTTCCAGAGCTCCATTGGAGGGAATGAGTTACAGGTGGTGCTTTGCCATTCACATCTGGGTTGCAGTCCATGAGCTTGCCTCAAGCCCCTTCACTAGTTTGCCCAAGTATGCATAAACACTTCACTGACACACAAATTAATTACTTCCCCCAGCAACTCCTTTAGTAGTTTGTCTAAGTATGTACAAACACTAAAATGACACAAAATAAATTATTTTGCCCAATGATCACTTCAGCAGTTTGTCCATGTATGCACAAGTACAAAAAATAAAGCATTTCTTCAAGTGATCCCTTCAGTAGTATGTCCAAGTATGCACAAGCTCCAAAATGAAACACTTTTCCTGCTGATCCCTTCAGCAGTATGTCCAAACACCAGAATGAAAAATTTCCTCCAGTGATACCTACAGCAGTATGTTCAAATATGCACAAGCACTTCACTGATTCCAAATGATACATTTCCCCCAACGATCCCTTCAGCAGTCTGCCCGTGTATGTACAAGCATGTCCCGACAACAAATGAAACATTTCTTGCAATGATCTCTTTGGTAGTCTGCCCATATATGCACAAGCACTTCACTGACTCCAGATGAAACATTTCCTCACAATGACCCCTTCAGTAGTCTGCCTGTGTATGCACAAGCATGTCCCTGGCACAAAATGAAACATTTTTTTCCAAATGATCCCTTCAGTAGTGTGTCCAAGTATGCAGAAATGAACTATTTCCTGAAACAATCCCATTCAGTAGTCATGTATGTACAAGTAAGTTCCTGACACCAAATGAAAAATTTCCCCAATGACCCCTTCAGTAGTCTGTCCAAGTATGCACAAATAAAACATTTCCCAAATGATTCCCTCAGTAGTCTACCCATGTATGCACACATAGCTCACTGACTCCAGATGAAACGTTTCACCCCACGACCCCTTCAGTAGACTGCCCATGCATGCACAAGCATGTCCCTCTCATGAAATGAAACATTTTCTGCAATGATACCTTCAGTAGTCTGACCAAGTATGCACAAGTAAAACATTTCACCAAATGATCTCTTCCAATAGTCTGCCCATTAATGCACAAGCACTTCACTGAGTCTAAATGAAATATTTCTCCCAATGACCCTCTTCAGTCATTTATGCACAAATAAGTTCCTGACACCAAATGAAAAATTTCCCCCAGTGACCCCTTCATTAGTTTGCCCATGTATGCACATGCATGTTCCTGACATTAAATGAAACATTTCCCCCAACAACCCCTTCAGTAGTTTGCCCATATATGCACAAGCATGTCCCTAACACCAGAATGAAAATGTTTCCCTTCCCCTTGAACTCTGTTTAATTCTGTTAAATTGCTGCTTTAAATTCAGGAGCATGTGCGCATTTGGTATGCAGATGAGCTCATTATGAATTCATGTCTATGATTCCTAATGATACACAAAATATTTAATGCCTCTTATCTCTATTATCGACTGCCCTCTATCACTTGTGCCTTTAGCATGTTACGCTTTTGTGATAGGGAGCTGTGTTTAACAAAACGCCTCCACATTTATGTGTTCATCCTGAAAGTCCATGATTTGCGAATGACATAGCACCTCTCTTCATGGATTACCACTAGGAAAATGTGACTCTCCAGACTTTGAATACCAGCCTTAATATAGTTGACTATAACTCTTACTGGTATAAAATTTTCTGAGGACATGAAAAAGTAAAACTTAGTTCAGAAGTAAAGAGGGGAAATCATCCATTAGACAAGTCATTGCCCTATTCAATGTACAAATTGTGCAATGACTGCATCATGTTGAAATTAATTGGGCATTCAAATCCAGATTAAAATTTAGTTTATGCTGGTGGTGAATTCCAGAATCAATGGTTAAATACGTGTGGTCAACAGAATGAGAATGTATAAGGCAGCTGACAAGTACAAATTTAAACACTAATCCTGCAGTGCATTTTAAGTGTTATGATATATTGAAATACAAGGCAAATGGCCGGTGGACAGATTTTTCTTTTATGTCTGGTTTTAGTTGATGATACTGTAGGTCTCCAAACTGTTAAAAATAAAGCAGCAACATGTTGTGCATTTATAACCAGTGCTGTCAAAGAAAACAAGTGTACTACCTAAAGGTCCAAATCTCGTATCCCAGCATGTATTTGATAGATTGCTGTGGCAGTTTGCATCCAGTGGTGTATGAAAGCAATTTGTTGTGAATCACATGGTGAAGCTGAAATACACAAACAAAACCCATCCATGCTGATGTTTTACTGACCTGATCTTTATTTGCTTATAGTTGTATACCTTTTATGCATAAGGGCACATTGTGGTTAGATATAATACGCTGCCCTTAAACTGGCTCAGGTTTTAGCAAGTGGTACAATACGTAGGAGGATAAGGGTGTGTGTGTGTGAAATCCATTCTGTTATGTTAGCGATACATCGGTTTCTAGCTCCTTGCAGAACACTACCAGACACTTACCACAGTACCTTGTCTAAACAACTGGTATCCTTTTGACTGTCCTTCATGTCTGCAAATCCAGCTGCACACATCGAGAATATTTCCATAAAAAAGATTTTCAAAATGAATCAGAGAATGGATCTATCAAATGTTATTCTCAATACATAAATGCATGATGTGTTTTAAACTTTGTATATTAATTAACGGTTTCTCATATAATTAGAGCAATATGCCAAGCTTGTCTGTACTTTAAAGTTTTGGGATCTATTCATGTGAAACCAGGAGAACAGTAATTTTCAATACTCATAGGATGTAAGACTACAATATATTTTTTCTTGCCTCACATCATCATATAAGTAGTATACATCAGTATTAAAACAAAACATTCAATACTGTGGCAAAAATGGAAAAGCAATCATAGATCAAACTTCTGCATGTAATAAAGCTACAGAAATGAGACTGTAAATTTGTAGGAAAATTATAAATACCTACATAAGTGCATCATTATGAAAATATAATTGTACAGGAACATAAATGCCTACATTAAGTAATATGATCTTGAAAATATAGTTGTTCGGGAACATAATAAATGCCTGCATTAAAAAATGCATCTAGTTGATGTGCAAAACGTCAAATGCAAGTGTAATAAAATGGCTTATCCTGCAGTAACTAAGGCAGAAGATATTGCAGAAGACAGTCACTGACAGCTGTTATGGTATATGCTTATGGTATATACCATAACAAAACTGTTGCAGAACAATACTTTTTTGATAACTGTTTGCAGAAATTTTGCTCAGATGTTCCCTATGCCAGGTTACTGTTGTGGAATGCAAGTAATCAAATTTGTAGCAATTATGCTCAGATGAAAGCAATAAAGAGCAGAATAGGGTGCATCTAAAAGCTGCTGCTAACAACACTGAAAAAGTATAATTCACAAAAAAACTGTCAATATGGCAAGACCCTGTTGCTGGCAGAAGAGACAACCAGAATTCAAATGGCCATAATTTAACTGTATTTTATACTGATATAGAGTCAGGTGGTCTTAACTCTTTTACAATTTTATCAGTCTGTGTCACTATAGAAACCTAGTAGTGAAAGTGTGTATGAGATATTGTGCAGACTCCAGACACAAAAGCATGCACGGGCATTCTTTTAAACATGTTTTTTAACATGACATGAAGAAAGCAAGGCTCTTAAATTAATGTACTAATGAAGACATTTTATGTATTCCATAGTTATAGCTCTGACCACAGTGTTTCCTACTTCACTCAAGCAGTGCTTGTCATCGTGAGTCAAGCCTTCAGTACATGAAAGAAAGACCACACACAATGCTTAGTGCCTTTGTTACTGTACAACTTCATTATTGTACTGAATTTGTGATATTCAGTGTCATAACTTCTTCTTCTTTCAGCTTTTTTTCCCGGTTAGGGATCACCACAGTGGATCAGCTGTCCACTCATGATTGGCAGTGGAGTTTTACAGTGTCGAGTTGCCAGCCCGGCACCCAACCTTCCACAGAAGGCACACACATGCACACACCTAGGGCCAATTTAGAGTGTCCAATCCACCTACTGCATGTCTTTGGGATGTGGGAGGAAACCGGAGCACCCGGAGGAAACCCACGTGACCACAGGGAGGACATGCAGACTCTGCACAGAAGGCACCCCAGCCGAGAATCGAACCGGAGAACCTCTTGCTGTGAGGCGGCAACGCTAACCACTGCACCACCGTGGCCGCCCATATTCAGTGTCATAACTAAGCAGTTTAAATGGCATAAAAATGACAGTAACTGAAACTATATGGCAAAAGACAGTTCTACAGCTGAAGAACTTTTTTTTCTACAATTAAATATTATTTGACTGTGAGTTCCCAGCAATTGCTGTCCAGCCTGCTAGCAGCCAGAAATGTAACACCTCATTAACTGACTGCTACCAGGTACTAATGAATGAAGTTCAGCTGCTGTTTATACATGAGCCTTGTTCTGTTATTATAGTTGCTAGAGTTGATTGTAAGACAATCACAGTTTCATTCGTAAATTTGAATCAGTATGCTTACCTGAGGTACCACACCCTCTTCAACTAAACCTACAAGAAGTGCTGAATGCTTATTTTCTAGTAAAAGAACTGAAAACATACAGGAACATTGTCCATGTGTATTTATTTCTACTTATTTAAAATATTCAAAAGATTAAGAATCTAAGCATTTTACAAAATTAAAAAGTGACAGTTACAAGTAAAGTAAAATATGACTGTTGTAAAATAAAATTAATGCAAAAAATATTTTAATATTGAAATAGCAAACTAAACTATGACTGTTGTAAAATAAAATTAATACAAAAAATATTTTAATGTTGAAATAGCTCTCCGAACAGGGTTGAAATAGGCACTTCTAAAAAGACAGCAATAACTTCTTGAAGGAGGCTGCAGAAATGCACATCTCATTCAGGGAAAGTGGCTTATTCCATAGTACCAGAGTCAGGTAAGTAAAAGATAACCTGTCGCAATTTTCCAAGCAAGTCCTCAGAACAGTCTGCTGTCACTCTGCTGAATAATTGAAGGACCTAGTTAGAATGCAGGGCATCAGATCCTTTATATGTGGCTCTAGATCCATTTTAATGATGTATTTCTACACATATGTGATGTGGCCTAACCCAGTAAATTATGAATATTAAGATTATGAGACCCTGTCCTTATTGTACAATTTTTTGCAGTTTCTTGGAGCAAAATTCACATATCTGCTGCATAATTCTGTTACATGGTACAATCATGGTAAAAATCCATATACCAAAGCAGTGTGCATTTTACAAACTTCTCATTACTCCATTTCTGGTCTGCCTACCCCACTTCATACCTAGAAGAGTCTTTGCATGCAGTAAGTATGCAAATTAAGTTTAAGTCTTTATTTTTAGTCTGATTCATAAATTGTCAAAGAGTATAGTGAAAAGGTACAGCAGATTATCCACTCTTAAGACAATAGTGATGTCTGTGAATTCCCATTACAATGATGTTGGTCATTTCAGTAGCAAAGAACAGCCAGCACCACATCTGAGAGGAAAAAGACTGCTGTTTTTAAAGTTTGCCTTTTGAGCCTTTGCACCAGCTGTCCATGCAGAAGTATAGTGGTTTGTTTGGTCATTTCAGTAGACCATGACTAGATAGTGATCAAAAGTATATAGTCTTATAGATAGGTATTTATTTATTTAACATTTTTTACTGGGAAAGTCTAACTGGGACAGAGCCCATTTTCAGTGGAGGCTCAGGGAGAAATGCTCCAGACGCACATTTTTGGAATGTGGGAAGAAACCAGAGCACCCAGAGGAAAGCCATGCAAATGCAGAGAGGACATGCAGACTCGGCACAGAATGCACCCCAGCTGAGAATTGAACCGGAGAACCTCTTGCTGTGAGACAACAACGCTAACCACTGCATCACCAAATGTGTCAACCGAGCCAGGCAGGAGCTGAACTTACAGTCTTCTGATCCATAGCCAGACACGTTATCCATTGCACCACTGGCCCCAGTATACATGTACACATACATACTATACACTCTATAGTTATGTGTATGGCACACATCAGTTGAGTGTAGTAGCCACATTTTGTGGTCTGCATTAGGAATCACAACAGCTGCAGTGACTGCAGGACAACATGCACTATTTGCAGAGTAACATGTTATATAGAGACTTGGAGCATACATGCCTGCTGGGGACTGCCGTGGCCCACTTGATGACTATTTTTACACAAGGATACTGTAAAATGCCCACCATGGCCACATAAGAGTCGGGATGCAAGACAGAGGGTCACAGGCCAGGCTTACAAAGGTGACACATACTTCTCTAGAGACTGTATCAGCATCATTCCTGGCCATGTAGGCATGGACGTAGCTGCCTGCCTCTCATCTGGCTGCACTTTAGAGACACCCTGATAAGACAACCACTCTGATTCCTGCATTTACACAAAATCACTATTCTCCTGTTTGTCTTTTGAGTGTAACTCCTAGCTGTGGCTAAACTTGTGATCATGGACACCATCCCTCTATTGCTTCCCCATATGTGGGCGGCATGGTGAAATTCCCATACATGTTCCCAAAGTTTTACATCATCCATTAAGCTGGACATATCCAACCTCAATACTGCATTGATGCAAGGCACACATGGCTAGCTTTCACAACTTTGATCTTCTCGCCTACACTGGAGGATGTGACCTCCTCCCTCCGGGTCTATGTTAGTCCATCGAAATGGCTGACGATCGAACACCAGATGTTCGAACTGTGAAGTTCGAGTACCGATTTTTTGCGAAGCCGCGGAACACCGAATTCTTTCTCAGGGAAAGAATTTGATGGGCTGTTTCTGTGGCTTCGCAATTATCAGGACTGTGGTGGGAAGTTACGGGTCGGGTTCAGGTAAGTGTGCGATTGTGTGGACGTTAGGGTTAGGGCACGGGTTAGGTGAGTTAGGGTTAGGGCGCGGGTGAGGTGGGTGTGTGATAGTGACAGACTTTAGGGTTAGGGCGGGATAAGTGAGTTAGGGTTAGGGCATGGGTCAGGTGAGTGTGCGATAGTGACGGAAATTAGGGTTAGGGTTTGGGTTAAGGTAAGTGGATAGATAGTAGTGCATGTACAGTTTAGTGTAGGGTTAGATGTAGGATTTTAAGTGCTTGTGTGTGGATTGGTGTTTTTTTGGTGTGCTTATGTTGTGTGTGCGTTTCTTGGAACAGTGATTCTTTTCCCTGGGAAAAAAATCGCTGTTCTAAGACTTCAATGTTTTTGTACTTCGTGCTTAGAAGTTCGAACATATGGTGGTCAAACTTCAGCCATTTCGGTGAAATGATATAGACCCCTCCCTCCTGCTACTCATGTATGTGGCTACCACATCCACCTCCATTATATTGTTGTTCATAGGTTCATAGGTTCATACTAGGCTATCTGCCCAAGGGCATTTATAAGCCTAGCCTTATATGGTTTTGTGCCCTTCCCATCCCTTTAGTTTGAATAAAAACTATGCCTATCATTTTGCTGTCTGTCAAGCAGTGACACTGAAGAAGTAATGGGGGGGTATATAGGTTCATAGGTTCATACTAGGCTATCTGCCCAAGGGCATTTATAAGCCTAGCCCATCTGTCACCGTCTATCCCACCCACTTGTATAAATGATAATGACTTTGTTCTGCCTAGTCCACTGGACGATAAGGTTAAGGTAATGTCTGATGGACAGCATGACCAGTCATATCTCTGTATTGCATAGCCTGGGTATGTTAATGTATCAGTTTTATTTTGTGTTATTCTTGATTGGGCCCATAGTTTTGGACCAGATACCACGTCTTTGCCAGTGTTGCAACATGTTGTGGCCAACTCTGCCTTTCATATGGTGCTGCTGCAGCCCCTTCCTCTGCTGAGGGGTCTGTATTAGAACACCGAAGTTTCAAAACTTTGAATGTTCTAATATCGACCCCTATTCAGCGAAAGCTGAAAACATCGAACATACAGAACAATTCGCTGTTCCAAAACACATACACACAACACAAGCACACCAAACAAACAGCAATCCACATACATACACCTAAAATCTTACACCTAACCCTTCACTAAACTATGCACACACCACTAACTATCCACTTACCTTAACTCAAACCCTAACCCTAAGGTCTGTCACTGTCGCACACTTACCTCACCCGTGCCCTAACCCTAACTCACCTACCCCGCCCTAACCCTCACGTCCACACAATTGCACACTTACCTGACCCACGCCCTAACCCTAACTCACCTAACCCTCATGTCCACACAATTGCACACATACCTAACCCACACCCTAACTCTAACTTACCTAACCCGCACTCAATCACACACTTACCTGAACCCGACCTGTAACTTTCCACCACAGTGCTGAAAATACTGAAGCAACAGAAATGGACAATCAAATTCTTTCCCTAGGAAAAAATTTGGTTTTCTGTTGCTTCGGTATTTTCAGCTTTTGCTGAATAGGGGTCAATATTAGAACATTTGAAGTTTTGAAACTTCAGTGTTCTAATATATACCCTCTGCTGAGGTAGGACCTGCCTCTTCCTCCAACACTGCCACAGATCTGTCTGCGTGACTGCAACTGCTTGTGTACTACCATACTGTGTCACATGATGTACACCACAGATAACTTACTGCAGGCCTTATGTGCATACTGCAGTGTGCCAGCACATGTATCCAGGCAGTGGAAGCATGTCTTCAGGAATGCAAACACACATTTAATAATGTTCTGTGCCTGTGACAGCATCTTGTTGTATTCCATTTCCAATATGATTTGAGGACTTTGGATGGGACCATCAGCCCAGTTCCAGGGAATATCCTGCATTACTTGCAACACACTACAGTGAACATTGTTGTTCATGGCTTACTGCTTGCATCAACAAGAACACCAAATTCCTGCTTCTGTATTTGGCAGTGTGTGCTCTTACCATGTACAACAGCCAGTGAAACATCTTTATTTGATACTGATTGTAATTACTGCTTGTTTTCACAGATTCATTTTTGATATTTCTTATTTCTTTAGAGTTAGAGTTGCTCTTTGACAATGTAATAGAGCGTTATGTAATGACTTTAAGAAACAGAGTGTAATGGCATATGATGTGCCTCTGCACAGACTTATCTTCCATATAATTAATCGTAGACATTTTCACAGGCATATACTGTCATTCACAGTCTGACCATATTTTGTTTATACCTTGCTGCTTTTCATTAGAGTACATTTTAACTGCTCTACATAGCTGTGCATGTTTACTTAATGAATGTACAACTTATCTCCTTTATGAATGTACAGATTATATCCTTCACTGCTGTGTAAATATTTACCACTACATATGTATACCATGTTCTGCATGCATGTGCATTTGTCTGCACATAAGTCATGTTTGAATTGCCTTCACTGATGAACTGATGAAGTGCAATATTCTAAACAATCAAAGTGAAGTCATAGGGCCAGATTCACGATGGCTTGCACAGAGTCTAAGAGTAGTGTAAGACTCCATGCAGCCATCATGTCCGACGAGCGATCCACGAACAGCCTGCAGGGGCGTGTAAGAGAGCTCCTAAAACGGCTCTTACATGGACAGTGCTTAGATATGCAAATTATCTCACTTGCAGCCGAAAGGCATGCAAATGAGGTAATTTTGCGATCCAGGAAGCACAAACTTGTCGGTGTAAGAGCCGTATTATCTGCAGAAATGTACTCAGTTGACAACTGAGTACCGTTCTGCAAATAGCACAATGGAGCCTTTTCAGCTCCAAATAAAGGTTGCATATGTTCCAGGAAGCATGCCAATGGCCAAATATGTGGCCACTGGCAACGTACCACCATGCAAAATTAAAATAAAAATGTTTTTTTTTGGTGATTGCCGATGTTTAAACGTAGCGCAGCGCCGCGCAAATGGGCTGCACTAAAAAAACAAAACAAAAAAAAAAAAAACAGAAACATTTCTAAAACTCATAAACGTGGGTTTTATGCAAACCATCAATTTACAATGTAAGGGAATAGCAGGCTGAAAACAACATGGCCACCGAGTAGGGGTTGCTAAGGGGGGAAGCTCAGTGTAAGACATGTAACTAAGCATTAGTAGGCAATCCTATGTAAATGAGTGTTAGGATAGTGAATCGCACTTTTACATAGCATATGAGCACATTCCCTGGAGTGTAGGAGTAGGATAAAGGGGAGTAACAGAGTAGGAGATAGGTGACATCACAGGGGGGTATGTATGAAAGAAATGAAGCTCATTGGAGCAGAGTGGGATGTGAAAGCTGTCAGTTAGACATCATGGAAAGAGGTGTGTCAACAGGTAGACATGGGAAAGCCAAGAAATGGAAGGTGTACACTGTGGATAACACCAAAGTTTCTTGATGAGCGTGCATGCACGTGTGTGTGCGCTGGGAAGCCTGAGTAAGATGGAGTGCGCGCGTGTAAGCGTGAGTGCGTGCGTTTATGCTGGAGTAAGCATGTAGAAGCCTGTTTAAAGACTTGTAAGCGTGTTTGCGCTGGTGTGCGCGTGCGTTTTAACCCGAATAAGCAAGTTGTAGTCCATCTCAGCATGTGTGCACGCGTGTTAGCTGCTGTGCGCATGTTTGCCCTTGTATGCGCGTCACTCCCCCCTGAGGAAACAGACAGGAAAAAGGAAGCACAACAAATTGTAGGAAGCTACCAGGGAATACTGGCAGAGCTAGCAGGTGAAAACAATCAGAATCAGGCAATTACACAGGCAGAACAGCAGCCCAGCCCAGCACTGAAAACTCTGCAAACAACAGTGCAGTATGTGTCTCTGAAGAGACACTGCAACACTGGAGCAAGCTACTAGAAGTGAAAACTGAAAAAGCTTCACTCAGACAAAAAATGCTAGGGGCTGCCATAGCTGTTATAAGGCAACATATGCAACATGCTGAGGGTGGTGACAATGCAAATGCTGCTGGACAGCCCACAGTGAGGAGATGGAGAAGAATGTACAGGCCCAGGGTCACCTACCAGGGGTTACATGAGCTGGAGATAGTGGAGTGCTATAGAGTGGACAGAGACCTCCTGCAGCAAATTGTTGAGCTGTGCAGGCCACGCCTCACACACAGAACCAACAGAGGGGAACCCATAGCAGTGGAAACCAAGGTATGTGTTGGCCTAAGAATACTAGCAACAGGTACCTTCCAGAGACCAACTGGTGATATGATGGGGATATCACAGGCATCAGCATCCAGGGTACTGCACCAGTTCCTGGATGCCATGTCAGCACATGTCGGTGACCATGTATATTTCCCCAATTCCCCTGAGGTATTGGCCAGCAATATGCGTCTCTTCCAGCAAATAGCAGAATACCCTGAGGTAGTGGGTGCAATAGACTGCACGCATATATGCATCAAAGCACCAGCCAGTGAGTGGGGTAGGGCCTACATTAACCGCAAGGGCTTCCCCTCCATCAACTGCCAAGTTGTGTGTGATGACCAGGGCATAATAATGAATGTGTGTGCTGGCTGCCCTGGAAGCTACCATGATTCCCATATCTGGCATCTGACGCAGCTGTACCAGACATTTGCCAATGGGGACATCCCACATGGTCACCTATTGGGGGATGCTGGCTATGCACTGGAGCTGTGGCTGATGACACCCATCAGAAACACATACACACCTGAACAGGAATGCCATAATGAGGCACATGCACAAACACGTAATGTAATAGAGCGTGTGTTTGGGCTGCTCAAGTCACAGTTCCGGTGCCTGGACACATCTGGTGGAGCCTTTCAGTACTCACCAACTACATGTACCCAAATTGTCATGATATGTGCTATGTTACATAATATGATTCTGCGAAAACAGCTGCAGCAGGTCCAGCATAGGCCCGGCCCAAACAGCCCTCCACCATTGCCAAGGCCATCACAGGCAGAGCGTGACTCGGAGGAGGAACAACCTGAACCAGCCCCAGTAGGCAGAAGGAGGCATGCCCAGTATGTCTTGGCCTTGGCAAAGAGGCAACACATAGCACATACACTGGTTCAGTAGGAACCCTGGAAATGATACCTCTCTCTGCCTCACACATATAGTAAAAGGGATGCCTAAGTTGACACAACCTGCTTTCAAGCATGTACAGGGAGTGTAGTATGTGTATCCAACATAGGCAGCCCTGCAGCACCACCTGAGGCATGATTGCCATGTATTAAGCAATGTAACACCATGTAGTATATGCAAACTGGATGACCCACGAGTAACATCCTACCCTCACCAAGCATGATGGAACAATATGAAGACAAGATGACCAATTACAACAATTGGCTTAAGTATTGTTGTTAGTCAAAGGGGATCCAATGCCTGTCAGCCTGGGATGACATGCTGAGCAAGACACGATGCTCCGCTAGGGATGGCTTGCACCTATCACCCCTGGCCTTTTGGATACTGGCAAAGGCTGTTGTCACCCCCATAGTGCCTTGAATAGGTAAGGCTCAAAACACAAACCCACCTCCATAGGTATCACAAGGGATACGAAACTAGAAGTAATGCTACCCAATGCCAGAAGTCTAAACTGCAAGATGCATGCAGTCCAAACTCTCCTCAGCATGGAGACTGTTGATATCTGTGCAGTAACAGAAACCTGGGTCAAGGCTTCCAAGAGCACCCTAGCACTACCAGGTTACACCTCATACCATGCTTTACAGCCCCAAAACATGGAACAAACCACAAAAGGAGTGTGAGTATCAATAATTGTCAAGGATACCCACACCCCCAGGTTGGTGCCACAGCATGAAGCAGCACAGGCTATCCATGTGCAAGTAACAGTGGCTAAAACTGCCTCCCAGTTCGTAGCCTGCTACAGACCACCCTCCTAAATCCAGGAACCCCACTTGGCCTACTTGAGAACACATGAAAATATGAAGGTCTCACCAAACAACATTATATTGGGCGACTGCAACTACCCAAACATAGACTGGGAGCATTATTCTAGCACCAACACCCTAGGCCAAAGGTTCCTAGACTTCATAAACCGAAATGTTATGGAATATTGTCACCACTCCCACAAGAGGGGTAAACATACAGGACCTGATAATCACCAACGTGGGGACTCTACGGCCAAGACGAGAAGTGTATCCCTCACTGGTAAGATCAGACCATACAGTAATCTCACTGGATATTCACATCCTGATCCCAGTCCCTGGCCAGAAAACCACAGTGAAAAACATGTGTAAAGCAAATAATGCACTCCTCCAAACTGAGGTGGAATCCATTAAAGCCCTTGTGCCTGTGGAAAATATGGCCCAGACCTCAGAACCCTTTATGAATGCATTCTATGAACACCTTCAGGAATGCATGGACTATACAATCCCAAATAAAACCAAGACCCAATCCTCCAAAGGCAGGCATCCTGTCTGGTGGACCCCAGCCAGTAACAAACCATGCAAGAGAAGGAGGAAGCTACTACATGATAGAGCAAAACCCAAAAAGGGAAGGCATCACTGATCAGTATTATGACAAATAACTATGGCCACACATAAAATCCTCTAAGGCCAGCTATGAGATAAAAATTGTACAGGACACTAAGGATAATCACAAGGCTTTCTTTACTGATGGTAGGAACCTGGGTGGGAATTCCCAGATATGCTCAGAATTAGTCCAAAATGACAAACAATACACCAAACCCACAGACATTGCCAACATCTGACCTGACAGGTTCAGTGTAACCCCCCCCCCCCCACCAAAAGGCCAAATATCTATCCCAGCAGAGTGCTGGCCCCCTGACATCACAGACGCTCAGGTAATAGCCAGCATCCCTAAAGCAAAACACACAGCATCAATGGGACCAGATGGTGTCCCGGGCTGCATCCAACATGAAGTCCAAGAAGAATTGAACACCAAATAAAACCACTGCTCAATCTCAGCCTTACCACAGGATATGTACCCAAACAGCAGTGTGCAGCAACAGTGGTCCCTCTCCACAAAGGTGGTGCCTGAATGGATCATGCAAACTATTACCCCAGAATCCTGACTAGCATGGTCTGCAAAGCTATGGAAAGGATCATCATGGACCTCAGAAATAAAGATATTGGGGAACTACAGACACTGGACCCTACCCAGTGTGGCTTTCTTAAGGGCAGATCCTGCCCCTTAAACCTGGTTGAGTCATTTGAAACAGTCACCAAGGCCATTAATGAGGGGAAGGTGGTCCACACAGCCTACCTGGACCTTGCAAAAGCCTTCCATACAATACCCCACGTGGGCATTATAAATAAGCTCACCAGCTTAAATATAAACCCCTATGTCACTAGATGGGTTGCAAACTGGCTCAAAGACAGAACTGACATGGTCAGAAATGCTGGAACCATGTCAAAGTCCAAACCAGCTACAACTGGCATCCCACAAGGCTCGGTCCTGGGACCCCCCTGTTTGGTATATAATTTTCGGAGGTACAGGCCAACTTGGAAGGACTCTGTCTGAACAAGTTTGCAGATGACTACAAACTGGCCGCCATATCTGACCCTCCAGCTGACACAAGCATCCTACAAAAGGGCCTCATAGAAACAGACAACTGGTGCCACAGCCATGTCATCAAGCTAAACACAAAAAAGTGTATAGTCATCCCCTTTGGAAAAACAGTAAGTGGCCACCAATTACCACATAGGTGGTAACCCATTACGTACAGAAGAAGTAATAAGAGACCTGGGGAGACAAGTTGATAGAAATCTCGCATTTGACAACCATGTGGCTGTAGTGGTTATAAAAACATTTCATATACCCACCTAATCATAAAGGTAATCACATCTATATCAGGGGAGGTCATCGTGCCTCTTCAGTCATCCTTCATCAGGCTCACAATTGAGTACAATGCCCCTTGTGGGATGTACCTTAGCAGACATCTCCAGCAACTGGAAAGACACCAAATCTGCCTGATTAAACAAACTACAGCTACACACAGTGGCATACTGCCTGCCCAGAGGCGATCTGTGCCTGATGTATATAGCCATGTCCAATATGGAATCAATGCACATGCTGCACCTTGTAAAATCTGAATCCCATTGAGCTATGCACATGAGAGACCTGAACCTCAGCACTGCAATAAATAGGACATGCTGCAGTGATTGATCCATAACCCATAAGCTCCCTCCACTCTTGAGTAAATTCACAGTCCAGGTTAGCCAGAGAGTCCCTCATTGACACTCTTCAAGAGGAATCTTGAAGAGTGGATGGCAGATGGTAGGTTTACCCTGGGTATCACTGTTATGTCACAGTTAGACAGAGACACAGTATACTAACCTTGAAAAATGTCATGGCAAACTCCAGTTAAAATGTGTGTTGAAGGACAAACACACTGACTAGGATTAGAAATGCCCTAGGGCACAAAGCCTAGTGTTTCTCAATGTTCACCCAAGTTGCGGAATACACTAGTAATGTTGGACAAGCCTGCTTTAAGTAGGCCATAGCTGAACAAAATGCAACATGGCCATACCTTAGTCTGGTGTGCACAGTATGAATATATAAAGCAGTGATGGGACTCAAACCCAGGATACTGTGCACCAGAGTGAAAGGACTGATCCACTACACTATCTGTTTGGTCAGTATGAAAGAATGTTGACAAGTGTATGCAAACTGTCCCATGGAAACCCTGCAGGCACAGCATAATCCCTGTTGGGTTCAGACACAAAGCAGTTGGGCAGTAAGAACACAACATGACTTCTAACACACACACTATAAATGACAAATATTGTTCAAGTTTACACACAACCACAAATGCAGTGGACCTCAGATCTCAACATATGGAAAGGTGACACTGGGCATGCTCACACACTTTGATAAATGAGACATATGTCAGGCAACAAACCATGGAAAGCCTGAACTGGGCATGCTCACACACTTAGGCCATGTCTCAGTGTAGCAGTCGGACACACATATCTGGCATTTGTATGTGTTAAGCCAGGAACCTCCCACAATACAGCAGTCTGCCCAGTGCACACAGTTAAATGACAACAGAGACATAAGTAATATACTGGAACCTTGCCATGATCAAACATCTTCCACAGATACACAAGTTGTTCATAGAAACAGGGAAAGCTATGGCAATAAAGACCCGCAAACAGCTTATCAGCAACAAATATTGTGCATCCCAAACATAAACATATGGGTTCAGAGGTCAATACTAGGCTGTTTGCCCTAGGGAATACATAAGCCTAGCCAGAGTGTATTTGGCGTCTGCCTCCCCAGTACAGTAGCCTACTGCGCCTCTGTAAAGTAGGTCACAGAAGGCACCGTTTAAGGCTAGTTTGCTGTGCCTCTGTCAAGCAGGGACACAGTGGAGATCCCAGGGATTGAATTTGCAATGTCACATCCATGTGGCTGGAGTTTGCTGGAAGAGGGTTGGCGAGGGGCTATGTCTAACATTAACTGGGATACAATTCCAGACTGAGGGGAGCCTTATCTGTAGTGTCTGGGCAATTTCACTGTCAAAACTTGCAAGTGATGATTTTGAGGGATTGAAGTGTCCTGCCAATACTGTTCAGAGATGTCCTCCCTCTGTGGGATATTGCTCTGTTATGTATTAGCTCACTCCTTCTGTTGTACAGCTTATATATGGCTGGTGTCAACCAGACAGGTCTCCTGTTGTGGTGGAGTCTTGGTTTTATTTGGGATAGCATGATCAATGAAAACCTGCAGGTGCTCATAGAATGCATTAGTAAAGGATTCTGCAGATTGGGCTGTATAATCCTCCAGCACAGGGCCTTGGAAGTATTCCACCCCAGTCTTCACAAGTGCAAAGTCTGCTTTTGAGAAATACTTTGTTAGCAGTGATTTCCTTGCCTGGGGGTGGGGATCGGATATGGACATCCAGGGAAAGTTGGTTATGGTCATATCTTAACAATGGTGGTCTACCTCTGGTGTGGAACATAGAGTCCCCATGTTGGTGACTATCAGGTCCAATATGTATTCCCCTTGGGGCTGTGGTGACTGGTTCTGCCATAGCACATGGATTCACAAATTATAGTGGCTGTAGGGTGATGTTGTTGAGGCTTGAGTAGTTCCCCCAGTCAATATTCCTGTACCTGAAGTTAACCACTGTAATGGCGTATGTGAGCACCTTCATATCCCACACTGTTCCCAGGGAAGCCAAGTGTGGTCCCTGGATATGGGAGGGGGTGGTCTGAACTACACACCAAACCAAAAGGCAGTTTTGCACAATGGTAGTTGTATATGTATGGCCTTTCATGCTCAGTGCAGTGGTAACAACCCAGAGGTGTGTGTATCTGTGATGTTTATAGGTTCATAGGTTCATACTAGGCTATCTGCCCTAAGGCATTTATAAGCCTAGCCAGTGTGTGTGTGTGGCTTTCGCCACCCCTTGGAATGAGAATACTATGCCCATTTAGGGTTTAGTTTACTGTGCCTCTGTCTAGTAGTGACACAGAGATGACCCCCGGGGTAAACCTACGAACTCCCATCCACTCATCAAGATTTCTCTTGAAGAGAGTCAGTGAGGGTCTCTGCCTAATATGGACTGGGATTCTGTTCCAGAGTGTAGGGAGCCTCTGGGTTATGAATCTGTCCCTCCAGCACGTCCTATTTATGTCTGTGTTGAGGTTCAAATCTCTCGCTCTCGTGGCTCTGTTGGATTTGGATTTTCTGAGGTGGAGCATGTCCATTAATACCGGATTGGACATGGCCTTGTACGTCAGGCATAGATTGCCTCTGAGTAGGTGGTATGCGACTGAATAAAGCTGGAGTTTCTTCAGCCGGGCAGCATATGACATATGTTTGAGACCCTTGATCCTCATGGTGAGGTACTTATGGGGTCTTTCTAACTGCTGCAGGTGTTGGGTAAGGTACATCCCAAATGGGGCATTGTACTTAATTATGGGCCTGATAAGGGAAGGGTATAGGGGCACGGTAACCTCTCTTGATCTAGATGTGAATCTTTTCATGATAAGGTGGGTAATATAGAAGGTCTTCATAACCACCTTGGCAATGTGAGTGTCAAATGAGAGGTTACTGTCAACTTGGGTCCCTAGGTCCCTGATTACTTCTTCCGTACTTAATGGATTACCACCTATGTGGTAATTTGTGGGTACTTTGTTTTTCCCAAAGGGTATGACTATACAGTTTTTGGCATTCAGTTGAAGGCCATGGCTCTGGCACCACTTATCCGTTTCTATGAGGCCTTTCTGAAGGATGCTTGTGTCCGCTGGAGTATCAATCATGACGCCCAGTTTGCGAACTTTGTCAGCCACAACCCTCCTGTTTGCTTGCACCTTAGTAAAATAAATGCCAAACAAGAGGGGTCCCAGGACCGAGCCCTGTGGGACACCGCTTGCGACTGGCTTAGAGTCTGACATGGCTCCAGCAATTCTGACCTTGTGGGTTCTGTCCTTGAGCCAGTTTGCAACCCATCTTATGACATATGGGTTTACATTTAAGCTGGTGAGCTTGTCTATGATGCCCGAGTGGGGTATTGTGTCGAAGGCTTTTGCAAGATCAAGGTAGGCTGTGTGAACTGCCTTACCCTCATCAATGGCCTTAGTGACTGTTTCAAAAAAGTCGATCAGGTTCAAAAGGCAGGATCTGCCCTTGACAAAGCCGAATTGGGTAGGATCCAGTGTCTGTAGGTCCCCAATGTCTTTGTTTATGAGTTCCATAATGATCCTCTCCATAGCTTTGCAGACCAGGCTCGTCAAGCTTATGGGGCGGTAATTTCCAGAGTCTGTAGAAGCACCTCCTTTGTGGAGTGGGACCACTTTTGCTGTACGCCATTCTTTGGGTACGTATCCTGTATTAAGGCTAAGATTAAACAGCAGCCTTATGTGCGGGTTTAGTTCCTCTTGGAGTTCATGTAGCACGCAACCTGGGACACCCTCTGGTCCCATTGATGCTGTGTTTTTAGCTTTGGAGAGGGCGGCTCTCACCTTGGCATCTGAGAAGTCAGGGAGGCTACACTCTGCTGGGATAGATATTTCTCCTTTTGGGGGGGAGAAATTTGCACTGAACCTGTCTGCCAGTATGTTGGCAATGTCTGTGTGTTCAGTGTATTTTTTCTCATTTTGGACTAACTCTGAGCATATCTGGGAGTTTCCACCCAGGTGTCTAACATAACTAAAGAAGGCCTTGTGATTGTCTTTAGTGATCTTTCTCTCAAAGCTGGCCTTGGATGATTTTATGAGTGATCGTAGTTTTTTGCTAGTACTGATCAGAGATGCCTTCCCTTTTGAGGATTTTGCTCTGTCATGTAGTAGCTTCCTCCTCCTGTTGTAAAGCTTGTTAATGGCTGGGGTCCACCAGACAGGACGCCTGCCTTTGGGGGAATGGGTCTTGGTTTTATTTGGGATTGCATGATCCATGCATTCTTGAAGGTGTCCGTAGAAAGCGTTTATAAAGGATTCAGCGGTGTGGGCTGTGGTTTCCACTGGCCCAGGGGCCTTGAAGGATACCACTTCAGTCTTAAGAAGTGTGAAGTCGGCTTTTGAGAAATTCTTCACTGTGGTCTTTTGTGCTGGGGTTGGGGGCGGGATGTGGATTTCCAGTGGGATTAATTTATGGTCTGATCTCACCAATGAGGGGTATACTTCCGGTGTGGAGCATTGTGTCCCCATGTTCGTGAGGATCAGGTCTAGTATATTATCTCCTCTTGTGGGAGTGGTGACTAGTTGTTCCATCACATTTGAGTTTATGAATTCTAGGAACCTTTGGGCTAGGATGTTGGGGCTTGAGTAATGCTCCCAGTCTATGTTTGGGTAGTTGAAGTCTCCCAATATGATGGTATTTGGAGAGACATTCATACTTTCCAGTGTCTTCAGGAAGGCTGAGTGGGGTTCCTGAGTTTGAGAGGGTGGTTTGTAGCATGCTACAAACTGTAGGGCAGGTTTGCCTATGGTTAGTTGCACATGGATGGTCTCCAATGCTTCGTGCGTTGCCACTAACCTGGAGGTGTGGGTATCTTTGATGAATATGGATACTCTCCCTCCTTTTGTGGTTCGGTCCAAGTTTTGGGGCCGAAAAGCATGATATGAGGTATAACCTGGTAGTGCTGGGGTGCTCTCTGGAGCCTTGAACCAGGTTTCAGTCGCTGCACAGACATTGATGTTCTCCATACTGAAGAGGGCTTCGAGAGTGTGCATCTTGAGGTTTACACTTCTGGCGTTGAGCAGCATTACCCTTAGTTTTCTACCACTTGTGTTTTCTAGGGAGGTGGGTTTGTCTTTTGAGCCTTGCTTAAAAAAGGCACTATGTGGTTGGCAAGAGCCTTGGCCAATATCCGGAAGCCCAGGGGTGACAGGTGCAAGCCGTCCCTTGCGAAGTAGCGTGGCTTGTCAAGCATGTCATCCCAAGCAGACAGACATTGGATCCCCTTAGAATGACACCAGTAATTCAGCCAATTGTTAAAGCTGATCATTTTGTCTTTGTACTGTGGCATCATTCTTGGTGAGGGTAAGATGCTGCTCAGGGTCAGGGTCATACCGGCCTGGGCTACATAATCAGAGAGCTCCTCTATGTCTCTTTCATGTTGTCCAGGGAGGTACATGTCAGGTCATTCACACCGGCATGGACAATGACTGAGTCATATTTGTACTTGCTTTGGAGTGACCTGAGTGCTTGTGTTATGTGGCGGATTCTAGCACCCGACAGGCAGCTTACTGTAACCTTTTCCTTGTTCAGTCTGGTGAGCGGGACGTCAGTGTGTCTGACTATGGTGTCACCTATTACAAGTGTATCAGGCATGTTGTTTGGCCTTAAATGTTGGCCTGTGACTGTTTGGCACACTGACTTTGTGAACTATATGTTGCATGTGCTATGTTTTGAGGTAGTGGTTGCTTGGATGTCTGCTTTGGAGGCCTCTGTTGTTTTGGTAGATTTTTAATTAGAGCCTCCGAGTATGTTGTTGTGTGTTTATGTGTTTGGTTTGCAGTTGTGATAGGTCTATGTGAAACTGGGTTTGTGGTGTGTGTGGTTACCTTCTCCTCCTGACTGGTTTTGCCAGTACTGAGTCAAGAGAGCTCAGCCTCCAGTTTGGCTATATAGTTGCATCTCGCACATATATTTGTATTTGTTGGGAGGAGGAGAGGGTTGTCTGTGTACATGAGACAGTGTTAACATTGCCTCAAGATTCCCAGATTCACCAGCTGAACTGGAGAGGATGCCAGTAATTGACCCTTCGACATGCTAGAATAGTTTAAGGGATTGCTGTGTAACTGAGTCAGAAAGGACCTATAGGGAAATGGGTACTCAATGGGATTGTAGGTGGATGTAGTGCTTTCTTTTTGTTTAAGAGTGCTTTACCTGTGTAAAAATGCTTTAGGAGCAAGTGCTGGGCTTTTCAGATAGAGAATAGACTGTTTAGATTGAAAGTAGAGCAGTTCTAAGGGAAAAACTGAAGAGCATATGGATATGGATACACTCCCTGGTTGTGTTGTGTGTTACAAGTCCTGTGTTCACGAAGCATGGTATAAAACATAAACAGGCAGTGCTGATGTAAATATGTGACCCTGAACTAGACGTCTGTTAATGCATATATATTGTTATCCCCCATATTGAGGGATAGTAATAGATGTGCGTACCTCTTTGTAAAAACTGATGTCAGCACCCTATAAATACTGCAGGAGAAGAAAAGCCACTCAGTAATGCGAATAGCGCGCTGCGCTAATGCGTCTCTCTCAAGTGTCATAACATAGTTAGGTAGGGGTTTGAATCCTGCAAATGCTGTGTGTGTGTGTGTGTGTTGGGGGGCAGGGGGTGTGCATGTGTGCAATTCTCTTTGAAAGAAATGTCCCTTTTGACAACTGGAATAACACACTACATGATGTACATTCCTCTTTGTAAAGACTGATGATGTCAGCACCCTATAAGTACAGCAGGAGAAGGGAAACCACCCAGTAATGTGAATAGCGCGCTGTGCTAATGCATGTCTTTCTCAAGTGTCATAACATAGTTTAGGTAGGGGGTTGAATCCTGCAAATGCTCAGTGTGTGTGTGTGTGTGTTGGGGGCAAGGGGGTGTGCAATTCACTTTGAAAGAAATGTCCCTTTTGACAACTGGAATAACACACTACATGATGTACATTCCTCTTTGTAAAGACTGATGATGTCAGCACCCTATAAGTACAGCAGGAGAAGGGAAGCCACCCAGTAATGCAAATAGCGCGCTGTGCTAATGCATCTCTCTCAAGTGTCATAACATAGTTAGGTAGGGGTTTGAATCCTACAAAAGCCATGTGTGTGTTTGTCACACAGTTTGGCAATGTGTGGTGGGTTTTGCTTTTATTATTGTATGACATATAATTATAACAGTAATCACAATGTACACATCAGGTATGTGTGTGCCACATACAGATATGTACCTGTGACCTTCAATAGTCCCTATGTGTGAAGCCCGCCTCATATGAATACAGTTGTTACCTGTGCCAGCATGTCCTGCAGATTCCCGGACTGTACGCCATACATGTATGTTGTTGACAATGCAGGCTACTGCAGTGATCTGTGTCCAAGGCCAACTGGGTGACACACACTCATGAAAGCTGTAATATATTAATGTGGGTGAGGGTTCATATCTGGAGTATATGTCACACATGTTATAACACAGCAAAGTCTGTGAGTAATGGACATCCAGTGTAGGTGTATGGCAACTGTTGCTGATATGCATAAAGACACCTTCTTGCTTAGACGATACACTAAGGGACTGCACAATACCTTTGGAAATGTGAATATCACAGGATAGACAAGAAAACACTTGTCCATATGTACACACCATTACCCGTTCAATGGGTACTGCCACCTACATGGTACAACTGGAATACTATGTTAAGTACATGCTGCTGACAAAGTTACAGTTGCGTTACAGTAATAGAGCATGGCTTGGACAACAGGTATCTATCTGTATGATACCCTTCTGGTGGTCATGAGTGTCATGTGCAGACTGCATTGTAGGCCACTGTATACATTTCCAGTCATGGATGAACATATCGCTAGTGTGTTGGCATGTACGTGAGACTGCTATATGCCAAACAGTATTCTTCCCAGGGATGTGTGGGGCTCAGTAAGAATGGCTACTGGTGTAGTGTAGTACTGCAGGGATATCACTGACACTGGGTTTCCTACATCCGTGTATCAGTTGAGGATACATCATGTAATAGGTTCATAGGTTCATACTAGACTATCTGCCTTAGGGCAGTTATAAGCCTAGCCAGACTGTGTTTGTCTTTCGCCACCCATTTTAAATGTATTTTCATATGGCCTTTTTCCAGGTTAGTATACTCAGCCTCTGTGTAACAGTGATACAGAAGTGAAACCCGGGGTAAACCTACAATCTCCCATCCACTCAGCAACAGTCCTCTTGCAGAGAGTCATTAAGGGACTCTGCCTAACCTGGACTGTGATTTTATTCCAGAGTGAAGGGAGCCTCTGGGTTATGAATCTGTCCCTCCAGCATGTCCTATTTATGTAAGTGCTGAGGTGCAAGTGTCACGAGCACATAGCTCCATGGAAATTGGATTTTCTGAGGTGCAGCATGTCCATTAATTCCAGGTTGGACATGGTTCTATATGTCAGGCATCTGTTGGAGCCCTTTGATCCCCTTGGTGAGGTACTTTTGTGGACTTTCCAGTTGCTGCAGGTCAGGTCTCTGGTAAGGTACACCACAAAAGGGGCATTGTACTCAGTTATGGGCCTGATGAGGGATGACTGAAGAGGCATGATGACCTCCCGCGATCTAGCTGTGAATCCCTTCATGATTAGGTGGCCTATATAAACTGTCTGTGTAACCACTACAACCATGTGGTTGTCAAATGAAAGTTTGCTATCAACTCGGGTCCCCAGGTCCCTAATCATGTGTACAGTACTTAATGGCTTGACACCTATGTGTTAATTTGTGGGCACTTTGTTCTTGCCAAAGGGGATGACTATACACGTTTTGGCATTTAGCTTGAGGCCATGGCTCTGGGACCAGTTGTCTGTTTCTATGAGGCCCTTTTGTATAGGATGCTTCTGTTGGCTGGTGAGTTGATTATGGAGCCCAGTTTGCAGTCATCTGCGAACCTGCTCAGCCACAGTCCATCTGTGTTGGCCTGTACCTCTGAGAAATATATATCAAACAACAGAGGTCCCAGGACTGAACTCTGTGGGACGCCAATTGTAACCAGTTTGGAGTGTGACATGGCTCCAGCAATTCTGACCATGTGTGTTCTGTCCATGAGCCAGTTTGCAATCCATCTAGTGACATAGGGGTTTATAGTTATGCTGGTGAGTGTCTCTATAATGCCCGAGTGGGGTATTGTATCGAAGGCTTTTGAGAGGTCCACATAGGCTGTGTTGAACACCTTTCCCTCGTCACTGGCCTTGGTGACTGTTTCAAAGACATCAACCAAGTTTAAGAGGCAGGATGTGCCCTCAACAAAGCTGAACTGGGTAGGATACAGTGTCTGTACGTCCACAATAGCTTTATTTATGAGGTCTATGATGATCCTTTCCATAGCTTTGCAGACCAAGCTAGTCAGGCGTATGTGGTGATAGTTTCCAGGATACGTTGAGGCACCACCTTTGTGGAGAGGGATCACTGTTGCTGTACACCACTCCTTGGGTACATATCCTGTAGTAAGGCTGGGATTGAACAGTAGTTTTATGTTTGTATTTAGTTCTTCTTGGAGTTCATGTAGGATGCAGCCTGGGACACTGTCTGCTCCCATTGATGCTGTGTTTTTGCTTTGGAGAGGGTGACTGAGCATCTCAGATGTCAGAGGGCATCACTCTGCTGGGATATATATTTTCCCTTGTGGTGGGGAGGGGGGTGAGATGTTGGTGCTGAACCTGTCAGCAATGATGTTGGCAATGTATGTGGCTTAGGTGTATTCTTTGTCATTTAGGACAACTTCTGAGCATATCTGGGAATTCCCACACAGATTCCTAACATAAGTAAAGAAAGCCTTGTGATTATCCTTAGTGTCTTGTGCAATATTTCTCTTGAAGCTGGCCTTAGACGATTTTATGAGTGCCCGTAATGTTTTCAAAATACTGATCAGAGATGCCTTCCCTTTGTGGGATATTGCTCTGTCATGTAGTAGCTTCCTCCTTCTATTGTTTTCTGTTATGTGGCTGGGGTCCACCAGAAAGGACGCCTGTCTTTGGAGGATTGGGTCATGGTTATATTTGGAATTGCATGATCTGTGCATTTCTGAAGGTGTTCATAGAATGCGTTTATAAAGGATTCAGCAGTGTGGGCCGTATTTTCCACAGGCTCAGTGGCTTTGAAGGATTCCACCTCGGAATTTGCTTTAGACAACTTTTTCACTGTGGTTTTCTGGGCATGGGCTGGGGTTGGTATGTGAATATACAGTGAGATTACTCTATGGTCTGATCTTACCAGTAAGGGATACACTTCTGGTCTGGAGCATAGAGTCCCCATGTTGGTGATGATCACTTGCAGTATGTTTTCACCTCTTGTGGGAGTGGTAACAAGTTGTTCCATAGCATTTGAGTTTATGAATTCTAGGAACCTTTGGACTAGGGTGTTGTAGCTACAGTAATGCTCCCAGTGTATGTGTGGATAGATGAAGTTGCCCAATATAATGTTGTTTATAGACACCTTCATATTAACATGTGTTCTTCAGTAGGCCAAGTGGGTTTCCTGGGTTTAGGAGGGTGGTCTGTAGCAGGCTATGAACTGGAAGGCAGTTTTACCCACTGTCAGTTGCACGTGGATAGTCTGTGATGCTTCATGCTGTGGCACCAACCTGGGGGTGTGGGTATCCTTGACATCTATTGATACTCACCCTCCTTTCATAGTTAGTTCCATGTTTTGGGGCTGTAAAGCATGGTATGAGGTGTAACCTGGTAGTGCTAAGGTGCTCTTGGGAGCCTTGAACCAGGTTTCTGTTACTGCACAGATATCAACATTCTCCATGCTGAGTAGAGTTTGGACTGCATGCATCTTGCGGTTTAGATGTCTGGCATTGAGTATCATTACTTCCAGTTTCTTATCCCCTGTGATACCTATGTAGGTGGGTTTGTGTTCTCAGCCTTACCACCAGAATGCAAACATGTGCAGACATTACATTTTTGGAATTAACACTGGTGTATAACAAACTACAATGACAATCATAATGTTAATGCATCAGGCATGCTGGGATATACCCACATTGATATCATTACACTGTACTGTAACAAACATGCAAATATTACTACAGTGCTATGTAGTCACCCTGTGCATCAGCACCATGCTATCCTGTTCCTGCATCAATGTTACAGATTGCAGGAGGTGGCACAGTTTCATCATATGCACAGGGTGTGTACTTGGTTTGGCAGAGTCTGCCATTGACACATCCAATCAACATGTATGTGTGTGTGTGTGTGTGTTAGTGAGGGACAACAGTACAAAATGGGACAATGTTGATGCAGTGTGTGTGTGTATGTGTTAGCCCTAGGTGTTAGCATTATGCATGTGTGTATGCATGCACACAGTTCCACCACATGGCTGCCATATACGGGTGTTTGTGGACAGCCACAGACTGTACCTGCCAGGTCACACAGATCACTGTCTCTGGCCACGAACACGGTACATGTGCCTGGCAGGGGTGCTACGGACAGTATCAGGTACTAAGCCAGACTGGGTACTGTCATCAGAAGCAGTTGGTTGATGATTGGACACATGTCCCTGCTGGGACTGTCCAGAGCCATGTGTACGTGGTCTTCTAGGACGGTCTGATGACAGCACAGATCCAGCATTGCTGGGGCTGGTACTGGCACTATGGGAGCGGCTGCGGGTTTGCTGTCGTCCGCGACGACTGCCAGCTGATGATGTTGCTGGCATACATCCACGTCGACACCTCAACCGCCCTGCATTGCCCTGGCTCATGGACATGTAGTTGTGGAACAGATCTAATGTGTCCCCCCAACATCTGTCAATGACCTCGCCGACATTACGGATGGCAGCCGCAACGTCACGCATAGTGTCATTCATAGCAGTGCGATGTGCTCTAGGCTCCCTCAGACCCTGTCTGGTGTACCGTTCCACATGTGTCTGTGCCTGCATTACAGCCCGGAACATAGCTGAGGTTGAAAGACCTCTGTGAGCACGTCTGACAGGGGCAGTACGACAACAGATGCTCCCACGAGAACCCCTGGACATCTGCCTGTGTGGAACCACATCAGGACTCTGGCCATGGCTGCTGTGAGGGGATGCATGTGCCACTGATACCACATTACCCTGGTCAATGCCCACTGTATGCTGTCCCTCAGCTAAGGACATTGGTGACAATGGATGTATCGGCAGGATGACTGTGCGCATTGATGGGGTTGACTGCTGTGTACTGTCGATTGGCTGACCAACAACAGACCCTGTCACACCTCCCTGTGCCGTTACACATGTATCATCATTATCACTATCCCCAGCAGTGGCTTCAGGTTCCCTGCTGCACGCCAACAGAGCAACACCAGAACCTGTGAGAGGAAGACAGGAAGCACAGTTTACAATGTGTACACAATGTTACCACAGATGCACACGGGCACATGCACACATGGGCACATGCACACATGGGCACATGCACACATGCACACGGGCACATGCACACATGGGCACATGCACACATGCGCACATGCACACATGCACACATGGGCACATGCACACGGGCACATGCACACATGGGCACATGCACATGGGCACATGCACACGGGCACATGCACACATGCACACGGGCACACATGCACACTCCTCAGTACAGCAGATACAAACACACACACACCTGCAATCCAACACATACACAATACTGTTTGAGGGTATTATAACTATTAATATTATTATTAGTATTAATAGTATTGTTATTACACACTCACCAGCATGGATTGGCTGCCTTACTGTTACTCCAGAGGGACCTGCACAAATAAGAGAGTTATTGTCAGTGGCCACAACTGTGCCATTGATACTGTGAATATGATACAGTACAGTAGTACAACAGTTGGCTTTCACAGGTGTACTGATGATATTCAGAATATCAATCTTGCACAAGAATAGGCAGGATAACAGCTACACACACAGTACACATCTCACACATGCATGAACTACCTGTGCAGAGAACAGTCAACTACAGATATGGCATGTTACCTGCACACTCCATGTCAACATGCTGGGTGGCTCCAGCCTCCATCATGACACATATCTGTGGATGTTGTTGTTGTTGGCCTGGAGCCACAACACTTAGGAGGAGCTCCTCCACTCTGGTGAGGGGGGGGTGGATAGGTACCCCACCACCTGTGGCAAGCTGTTGTCTGTGGATATCAGACGCACGCTGATGGACATTTCTAATTAAATCACTGCAGTGATGGCGTACCTGCTCATATGTCCGGTTATGCATGCCTATGTCATTTACCCGACGGACAAGGTCTTGCCACAGTGCAGCCCTCTCCTGCTGGTTCTGGCTGGTCCTGGAAAACAGTGTGGAAAAATCCCGCACCAGGCTCCAATGTATCTCCTCATCCTCTGCGGCTGAATAACAGGGGATGCGCTGATGCACCATCGCCCTGGAAGGAAAAGAAAAATATGTGAGCAAGTAATATGGCACATGTAATACTCTACTGTACTGATATCACTGAACTGCCATATATAGCATCTGTCTGTCTATCAGGGGATACACATGTAAATTACCACATATCACTGCTCAGCCAACAACTGTGAGACAGTGCCTGGCACACTCCATACAACAAACTAGTATACACCAGCACTCGGCACACTGTTTGAGGTACAATGCACAACCTCACACTGGGGATATGTATCACGCTAATGGATGGAGAATATTGTCATCCCATGCAATGCATGCAGTGCACATTTACTGTTTCACTGGTAATCCACCCTAGTCTTTGCTGCCATACCCCTACCTACACCGCAGTCGTACACAGGGAACTACAGCACAACATATGGCAATGTAGTATGTTTGTATCCCAATAACTGACATATCCTTCTCTGGCCTAACATCGAGAACACACACTACCATGACAGACACAAAGTCATGCTGAGCAATCACACCATTACAGACCTTGCACACAGTCAGTGTCACACTCATTCAACCTCACATAGTTGGTATTGCAATGAGTACATGTGTGTGTGCATTGTGTCATAGGTAGGTACTATGCTATTGGCCCTGGGCCTATGGCAGCATAGCCTTATGCTACCCTGCCCCTTGGGACACATGTAATGTGATTGTACTTGCTCCTGTCAAACAGTTACACAGAGGTGACTCATACGGCATAGTACCTATCTCCATAACATTCATCAGGGGTATGTCTGACATCTACTAATAAGGAGCCTTGCTTGTTAATGCTGGGTGGTTTAGTCCAGGGTATGGCTTATTTTTGGATAGGAACCTGTACCTCCAGCATGTGCTCTTTATTGTGGTGACAAGGATGAGGGCCATAGGTCATTTAGGCTGGACAGATTGTGAGGTGTTACCATGGCGGTTGGACAACTGGTATGGGTGTGACATAACTCTGTATATCCAGCAGTGGTAACCTCTGCGTAGGTCATATGAAAGGCACTCTATCTGTGGTTTTGTCAGTCACTCTGCATAGGGAATGTGTTTGAGGGCATTATCACTCTTTGTTAGGTATGTCTGTGGCCTTTTCCCTTGCTGTAGTTGTCATGGGAGGTACATACCATGTAGGACATTGTGAGGTGTAGAGGGGTACACTGACCTACGTTTCCCTAGCTGACACACCATTTGTGATGACACGTACCATGTACAGGGATTACAAGACTAGTGTGCCACTGTGAATATCAAAGGGGTGTTTCCCATGTTCCCTTCTGACACCTCCAGTAGTAGGCAGGCAACCACCTATGTGGTAGTTAGTGGTTAACGTGTTTTGAAATGGAGTATGGTACTCCAATATCCACACTGGTGTTCAGTCCATGCCTTCGTCACCAGGCACCTGTTGCAGTACATCTGCCCCCATGTGCCTCTCTCACTATATATATATATATATATATATATATATATATATATATATATATATATATATATATATATATATATATATATATATATATATATATATATATATATATATATATATATATATACATATATATATATATATATATATATATATATATATATATATATATAGATATATTCATATACATACATATCTATAGACATTCATATACATACATATCTATAGACATTCATATCTGTCTGTATATGTGTATATCTATATATATCTATATATGTATGTTTCTATTACATCTATATGTATATACATGTTCTATCTATCTATATATGTCTATCTATTTATACATACCTCTCTATGTACATGTATATATATATATATATATATATATATATATATATATATATATATATATATATATATATATATATATATTTAAATATATATATATATATATATACATACACATACACACACTAACATACTTCTAAACATCCATTGCTGTACAACCTACATTGTACTACAACCTACATTGATATATGCACATAGCAACCTTCAACTACATATGTATGTCCAGCCTTCACTAACAGTTGCAGTATGTCCCTTGCCCTATGCACATCTTCCTATACATATAGATACAGACTGCTAGCACATATGGAGGGTTCACAGTATGTAGATTATTAGATTATGTAGTTTACATTACCTTTGTTTCTAACAGCTTTTTTGGATGGCTGGCTTGCTGGCTGGCTGGCTGGCTTGATGGCTTGATGGCTTGTTTTTTTTTTGGTCTCTCTCTCTTTCTCTGTCTCTCTCTCTCTCTCTCCCTCCAGTGGCTGTAATGATATTATTGCATGTGTGGACTGGCAGTACAGGCTGATTTTGTAGGTATCTGCACATGTGCATGTGATGGCCTCTGCACCAATTGTTGGCCAGCATTTAATAATTGCATGCAGCCTGCTGTGTGGTAATTGCAGTTCTCACTGTGATTTCAGGACAGTGCTATAAAATGTTAGGTTAGGTAGGCGTAGGCCTTTCAGTTTAGCAAGGTGGGGACCATGCTGGTTTGCTGTGGACACTGTTGTGTCAGTCACAAGGTTGGTATGTCTCTCATATCTAAGGCTGTGTTGTAGCCACTGAAATGCATGTTGCACTGAAACCTGACTGTTGCTTCTTGCAGTTCATTCTTCTCAGTGTGTATGTTAAGTCACACCTAATAATGCTAACACTGTTTACATGGGAGTATGTACTTTCCTGTGGGACTCGTGGATTAACTGGTATACAACAGCAGCTCTTGCAATGTGTTGCTATGGCTTCACTATTTTGCCTTTACATTCACTCCTTGAAGGCCTGATATTTGTCTTTACTGGAATGTGTTGCTATGGCTTTCCTATTTTCCATTTACATTCACTCCTTGTAATGCATGATATATTTCTTTCAGCAGCAATTTCTTTTATGTTTGGTGTGGTTTGGTGACACTGCATTCAGTCTGGTGAGGCCAAGGTCTGGGGTTTGACACTTACAAGGGTATCTTATTTTGCTGCTGAGCAGTAGTAGGGCCTTGTACTTTGTACTAACAGTTATGAATATCAGGCACATGCAGTGTTTGTAAACTGCTATACTGTCCTTAGTTTGTTAGATGGCTACATCCTTTGATATTTCTGGGTTGTACTCCTACATGAGGGTGTGCTTGTGGAAGCAATTCTACAGCTATTCACAGAGTGTGTAACAGCAGACAGGCTGATATGCCTGTGTGTTTCTGACACTTGCAGGCCTCAGATACTCTCAGGTATATATTTGAGCAGCCTCAGGGAACGGTACATATCAGTGGGATACACCCGTGATATATTTCAGATATTCTGCAGTTGTGACTGTGGGGTATTTTGAGCATATGTATTACTACACCATTTCTGACATGCAAGTAGTGTGTACTTTAACTTATTGACGGTCACCATTACATGGGATTTCCCACCTTTCTGCCTACTGTTAGTACATTTCGCAGGGAGTCAGTGGGGCACAGGTAACAATTTTTGACAAATGAAGGACATCCCTGTAAATCAGTCACAGTTGGGATGTCTGGCCTCATACCTATTCATATATGGTGGTGTTTATCCTGCTCTGATACCGTGTGTGGTTTGTAAGGTGCTACTCTAACATTATTACCTCCTAGCATGGCTGTTTCTCTTATCACACTATTGTAATGCAATTCCACAAGAACTGCCAGTAAGGATACAGGAAACAAGCTTTGTGTAATGGCCTTCCTATATTCCCTTTACATTCAGTCCTTCTGTGTCATGATATATTGCTTTCAGCACCAAGTTCTTGTATATCAGTTATGGCTTAGTGGTAAGTCACGCAGACTAGTGTTTCCAAGGTCCTGTGTTCGAGACTGTCAGGGGAATTTTATTTTGCTGATGAGCAGACTAACAGGCCTTGTCATACAGAGTGACTAAGGCACTTTTAAGCAGTTGTAAGCGGGTTTGCGCTGGTTTGCGTGATGCTCACGCATGCGCACAGTCGCTTAGCTGAGCGCACACAAGCACACACCCGCTGACTACTGCTTAAAAGTGCTTACTCTCACTAACACCCGCGTTAATTTCTTTTAAAGAAAAGAAAATGGGGAGATAGGAAAGTGGTGAAAAAGGGGGCACAAAGAGGGTAGGACAGTAGGAAAACAAGCTTGGGATGTGCAGGAAGGATGTAGGGAAGGCCCATAGCTGCCCATTTCTTTACCAGCAACAGCTGTGCATATGTGCGAAATTTGTGTGAAGTTTGAAACCTTCCACCCATGAGAGAGGGGTGAGGACAACAAAATATGTTGTACAGCCAATGTTAATTATCAGTTGACATGTCCAGCAGACATGTCTCCAAAATGGGCAGCTATGTATGGGGCGTAATTTTTTTGTGGGTGAGAGTGGAATGTGAGGTACAGGAAGTAGGTATATGTGGGGAGGTAGGTTGGGGAGGTTAACAGACAAGACCAGACGCATACAGGGGCAGAGTATGACACGTGGGGGGTAAACACAATTGACGGGGATGGATGTTTGGATATCGTGAGCCCATGAGCCCACAGATGGCAACAGTGGAACTGAGATCCCCACCCATGGGCAGTTACCACTGTGCCTTCACTGCCCAGGATGGGGTTGTGCTGGGGTCTGTATAGGACGGGCAGGCACACCCGTGAGTTGTGCCACCCTCGCCTCGAGCTGGAGTAGGGGATCCAGCACAGCATGCCTGACCTCACTACGCACCACAGACCGGACACTTTGGAGGGTGAGTGGACGTTCTCCTCCGGCCACGCTTGCAGAGGGGGGACGAGCCCCATCCCCTGCAGCGCTTCCACCCAAAGGTGGCACAGGGCCACTGGAGGAGGTTCCGGCCTGGGCACTGGTGCCAGGTGCACTCGCCAGCTGAGGTGGGAGAGGTGGGTCCGCTGGAACCCGCCTTCCCTGTTGTCCTATGTTTAGCAGTATTTATGACATTTTGGGTTAGTAACAAACAACACCATTCAAAATTAGTTGTAACAGCATGCATCAGTATTCCCATTAACCAAATACCCATGAATTCCAAACATTGAACAGCAAGCATAACACATGCATATTTAGAACAACAGTACACAATCCAACAGCATGCATGGTTGATTGATGGCAACAGGCCATCAGGTTTGGATATGTGAACAGGGTGCATGCATCAACGTACATGCAGATATGTATAAACCAACAGGACAAATGTCCATGGGAATTAATTGTGTATACACATACCCAGTTTGGTGTGGAATGGCATCATTTGTGAAAATGGGGTAAGGTGAAGAAATATTACATTAACAACTTAAACTACCTATACATATGCTGTACATTCCTAGTAGCTACAGATATATATCCCTTACATGTCTTTGTACATTTTCCTATATGTAACCTTAGGAATGTTGGTGATGGGAATGTTACTGCTACATTAATATACATTCCATTTTTATTCATACATGTTCATATCTGGCTGTGTTCAGGTACAGCATCCTGCTACATTTGATTTATATGGCTCTAGACAACTGTGGATGTTCATTATTTCATACAACCATACTATCTCCATATTGCAAGGGTACAGCACCATATCCAAATTGTGGGACACACACACATTCCAGGTTCAGTACATTATTACACCCATTTCACTCTTTGGTTGTGGCTGTCTCATTCATTTCATTATGTACTGACTGCAGTATAACTTTATTCCAGACTTATTACAGCTTTCTTGGTCGATTCATACCCTCTTTCTCACACTCTCACTTGTTTTATTTTTACAATTCAAGATGGTACTTAATTCTAGGCGTTATTAACATTTCTTACTTGGTTACAACAATCCTTTCCAACAGACTCACTTATTTCATATGGCAGATTTTAAAAGGGGATGTATTTGACACATGTCTATCCTTTATAGATTGAGTATCAGTCATTTTCAGGGTGAAGCAGTTATCTGATATTACAATACAGGTGGAAACTCTATTTCAAACTTGTTTAATGTTTATTTCTGGATTACAGGCTGCATCACTTATCTAATCTTACAGTACTAGCAGAATCTTTCTTCTAGGCTTATTTGAATTTTATTAATATGTAACAACACTGAACTCTTTTACAAGCTGTCTCACTTATATTCACTAACAATTCCAGCAAAATAATTACTAACCTGCGTGGTGGCGCAACCTCAGCAGCCTATCAGCATAGGCTCGCTGATTGATGGAACGGACACCTGCAGCTGTAATATAAATGAAGTAATATTGGAACATACATCTCCGTAATATAGGCTAGGATAATTTCTTACATACTTAATTACATGGATACTCACTCAGTAGTGGGGCGTTGGGCATTTGCCAGGCCTTCTGGATCCAACGGTTCAGTTGGTCCTGCTTACATCTCTTCAGGTCTGCATGGTGGTGACGGACCTGTTCACCAGTCCTTGGTATGCCCGTGGCACTGGTGAGATCATGTTCCAACCGGTTCCATGCCTCTGCCTTGTATGCACCCCAGTGGACCTGGCCCTGCATGAGTTGAGCCTCATGATCGTGGACTAGGAGCCAAACCATATATTTGGACTCCTCAACACCCCACCTCTGTGCTCTAAAGTGACTTCCCTCTCCTGCACCTGCCATCCTGACTGCAAATGGGTACCACAATCAGTTATGCTGTGTATTCCCGCCTATGGGGCTTATATATGCCCGTTTTCCCGCACTTATCTGTGATTGGCCATTTTGGATATTTATCAGCTTAAGAAAACCTGCTTTGTCATGCTTCTATTTCCATTCATTCCTATATATATGCTAATACTGCATTTCTCAGTACAACTGTCATGGCTTAGTGGTTCAGTACTTTGACTATGGTTCACAGTATCCTGGGTTCGAGCCTGGGCATTGCTTTTTTTGTTTTTACTACTGTCTAGACAGGCTGGGAGGTGTGTCTGTGTAAAGGCGGTTTTGATACAGCTTGCTCAGCGTTGCCCGCCGGTAAGCTGGTTGGCGCGCTGCACAGCTCTGCGCAAACAGCTTACACTGGGTAATGCATTATTTAGCTATGAGCACTCATATTAAGCTGGGTGCAGTGCTGCTGAACTACGGGCACTCAGTTTAAGCATGGTAAAGTGCTGCTCAACTCCGGGCACTCATATTATACCTGTTAAACCGCTGCTCACCTGCGGGCACTCATATTAAGCTTGTTAAAGCGCTGCTCACCTATGGGCACTCATATTACACTTGTTAAAGTGCTGCTCACCTACGGGCACCCATATTCAGCTTGCTAAAGCCTTGTTAAGCTATGGGCAATTCTGATCCTTTTTTTATATTTTATTATGTCGGATTTCTTCAAAAATACATGGCCCATTTCATTACATTTTACTTAAATTATAGTTTTATATATATATATATATATATATATATATATATATATATATATATATGTGTGTGTGTGTGTGTGTGTGTGTGTGTGTGTCAGGGGATTGTTTCATGCTTATTTAAATAAAAATGGAAAATGATGTTGTGGGGGCTCGAACCGTGGCTACCGCCTCTTTGGCCAACATCTCTACCGCTACGCTATTGCTACTTGGCTTAATTTGCATATTTAGATCTTATATGCTTTTCAATGACTGCTAACTGTGACTGAGCGGAGAGCAATCCCGCGCAAACGAGCGCAACTACGGGCAAACATTTTGGAAATTAAAAAAAAAAAATTAAACTGCTATTTTTACGTTTTACATTACAGTTGGGTTTATAGTCTGTGGGGACATGTGTGGTGTTGTGTTCCTTGACATTTCTGCGGACTCACTCGTGGGTGTTTACTTTCAGGACTCTGACTCTTCTGGGGGCGTGTCCCTTTGCAGAACTCTGCATTCGAACACGCCCCCTACTGTCCTACACGGACCATGTTAGCCTAGGGTGTGATTCAGCATGCCCTCATGAAAATGCATGGCATGCTGACGTCATACCGTTAGACTGCAGCCTCCGTGTAAGACATATTAACTCTTACATGGAGGTTTCGTGAATCCTGCCCATAGTTTTTGCAATACCTACTAGAATAATAAGAATAATATTTTCTAATGTCTTCCTGCCCAATTGTGGTAATTTATTGTGTTATTTTAATTATTACTGTATGTGCATTAGTCTTTCTGTCATTCAGACTATGTGTTTCATTGATATGTCTTGCATGGGGACCGAAGCAACGTAATTTTGTTCAGCTTGTACTGCTGCGTATATCTGATCGACAATAAGGTTTACTTTGATTTAGACTTCACTGTCTGCTTGTGGTCCAGTGGGACACTGAGACTACACCTGCATGCTGTGTACATGCTTACTGTTTCTCAGCTGTTCACAAGAAGCACTTCCCCATATGTTAGGGTTATTGCAATGAAATTATACGAAATAAAATATTCTGTCTGGTATTCTTATAAATACGGTATAGCTCTTTTTATCTTTTTGGTGTTATATTACTTCTTCAATAAGTAAATAACATTGTTGAACACTTCTGTGTGATTTGCAGATCTAATGTCCCAAATGCATTTGGTCAGGATACTAACAGTCTCTGCCCATATCAAGCATAATAATATTTTTGTGATTAATGCACAATTTCTTAGTTTAGTGATTAATTTTCTTGCTGCATTCAAGTGCGTCTTCCTCTTCTATAGTCACAGAATCCATTGCACACACATTTTTGTATTTATTAAAAACCCTTTCTCTTTCTTTTTTATACATTTTTTATCATTTTTGCCCTCATGCCTGCAGGCCATCAAAGCCTTTCCTCTATCAGGCATTTCACTGTCCGAGGGGGGAAACCATCTGTAAGGCAGCCATGAGGGGGTTTTGTGCCTTGTCAAAGGCAATGGCGTCCTGGCAATGTGAGCTTTTTATTTAGTTTATGGCCTAAATCCTCTTTTGGCAATGAGGCATCCACTTGGATTACCACATGAGTTACCTATGTTCCATTGCTTGTGTATGTGTGCATGCATGCTCCCCCATATTTGCCGATAGAGGGCACTGTTACCAGCTTGGGTGGCTACACTCTTGTCTTCCTAAAAATAGCTTCCTGCATCTTGCTAGAATGCCACTCTTGATCCAAGGCCCTGTCACAACAGCAACAGTACAAGACAGGCAAGAAACATTGTCACTTCGCCTGGAGGGGCACACCCATCCTTTTCCTCAGCTATCAAGCACATGAGCCGTAAGATGAACTCCAGTTCCTAGGGCTGTTGTTAGAGCTTTATCCCCCTCTGCCACTGGTAGAGGTTTTTATTACACATTTTCATTCATCATTTAACAGCTTTGTCCTCATGTCTGTAATTTCATTTTGAGCAACATATATTATGTTCAGCTGAACTGTCTCTGTCTTATTTTATCTGCACCACCATTTCCTAGCTTACTCTTGGGCCTTCTCACTTTTGCAGTTTCTACACAGACTAAGTGCAGGCATTCTCTCTTTTTTCATCTCTTTTTTTGTTCACATTTAGTTTTGTAAACATCAGTTTAATTTGCAAGATGCCTAGTTTTAATAGAGCTTATCTCAGGCCAAGCCTGGAATTGGTCAGTGTTGATCAGTGCACAACCCCGGTAAAGAAGTATGTATAAATAAATAAATAAATAAATAAATAAAGGAAATAAAATACATTTCTCACTCTACACATGCATCCATTGTTTTTCTTTGGTCACTGTTTTTGATAAAAAAAAATATATGGTAAGATTTTTTTTAATGTCACAGTACTCTCTGATTTTTTTTATTCTTTTATGTCAGATGAGTCAATGTTTTACTCTTTAGTAAGGTAAAATGTGTTAGATCCCTTTGTTGCATCGTCCCCAGCTTTGTGAAGAACTGTAGTGAATTGTACTTCTTGCTGTTTTTTCAAATATGCCAGGTACTACAACAAAATGATCAAACCTCTACAGACTTGCTTCCAATCATAGTCCCATGAGGAATTAAAGATATCGGTGGCTTAAGTAGTAAAATAACTGCCAGTATGAAGATTTAGCTATTATAATGTGCAATGATGTGGCTTTTGTTGTTCATTGCTTGAATGTCCTGTGTTTACCACTTTCTCAAAATGGATAATAGTGCTTTGAGTAAGAAGCACCTGAATTGTCTGTTTTGCATAGCTCATCATTTCATTTCTTTATTTTCTTTTTCATTATTATTTTTTCTTTTGTAAATCCACTGTCATTTCTGGTTTCATATTTTCAACTGAAATAAATGAAATGTGCTGTTTCATCATCCACAAAACTGGTGATGTATATTTGGATTCAGCCTTATCATCACGTCCTATTGCAGCAGCTTCAATTGTCATTTTGTATATAGATCCATTGCAAACAATTAAACTGGGAATAGTCTTAATTTCTGTACCACGTGATACATTTTGGTTTGTCTTCTGTGTATACACCAGCAAATATTAAAAAGAGATTTGAATGGATATGCGCTTCTATTTTGCTACCATGCCGAGAGCTGAATGAAGAATGAGATGATATGAGATACACTGCATGTAGTACTTGATGGGATTCTTAAGAAAGTATTACATTATTTTAAACGAGCAACCATTTTTTTAACAATGCAAGGCAAAGGAGTCAAGGATGACCATCCAACAAGCAGTGTGTCAACATGCTGTTGCAGTTACACCAGGCATAAGCAAAAAAATCTGTGCTGAAGATTTGCATTGTGGAAATTCTGCAAGCCTGGACTGCTGCAGGGAAACAGGAAAAGGGTTAAGAAGAAAACCCTGATGGTTACCTAGATAATGGCTACTCATGATGACTAATCAGTGAAGTGATGGAGTGGCTGCTGACAGACATGCAATGGGAAAATGCGAAAAGAGAACTGCTGAATCAATGATTCTTTGTTAATCAGACATATCCACATCATACTGATTACTGTTTTCTTAATATAGTACTAAGTTTGTGCTTTGTACTGCACTGTATACTTAGGCATTTAACATTACCTTCATGGTGGTTTCCTAGTTGAAAGGAAAAAAAAATGTCCTTGGGGAAAACCAAACACCTAACTGTCCAGAGACTACTTGTTGGGCTAGTAGCTGTAATAATCCCATGGAATGCAAAGGGGGGAACTGGGTTCAATTCCAAGGCAATGGTGGTAAAATCTTTTCCAGATTTGTGTTATTTTATGGCCGATATGTGGATGATATATTTTTTTTGTATGGGGTAATACAAAAGAATCACTGCATGAGTTCATACAGTACCTCAGTGGTACTACTGACTTTCTTCGGTTCACATATGAGTACTCTCCTGACTTTATATCTTTTTTAGATGTCACTGTGACCAAAAGCGTAGGAGGTTTAGATACTGGGTTACACAACAAACCATGTAAAACAAATAATGTGATACATGCCCGTAGCATGTAACCGAGACATGTGAAACGGAATGTCCTGAAGGGGCAATTTTTCAGGACAGCATGCCTCCATACAAGGGATAATGGTATGTATGAGTCCTTTGATAGCGTGACTGTTAACATCTTAGCTAGAGGCTACACTGATACAGATATCAGCGTAGCACAGAATGATACTATTGCTTTGAGAGGTACTTGCACCAGACCATTTTTTATGAGCTGTACCAGTAATGAAAATGACACTCGTGAACATATAGGCCATTCTGTACAAATGAGTCTTACCTACTGTAGTGACACCAAGCCTATATGTGACATAGTCAGAAGACACGGGAGAGTACTCGTGTCAGTTAGGAAGTGTAAAGAGGTTTTAGGTAGTACACCCTCCTTCTGCTATAAGAATCGTCCATCTCTCAAGAGAATGTTATGTTATAAAACATTGTCATCAGCAACTACTAGTCAGAATATACATAGAGTAGGCACACATCCCTGTCATCATTGCAATGCCTGTAGATATTTCAGAATGGATGATCATCTAGTTCATCCTGATTCTGAACGTGTTTTTAACATTAACCTCTATGCCAACTGTGGTACTTGTAATATAGTTTACTATGCTTCCTATGAGATCTGTAAAGCCTTCTATGTTGGTAAGACCAACAGATGCCTTAGAGACCATGTTAGGGAGCACCTGTATAGTATCAGCACAGGGGATGGTAGGAATGCCTTGTTTAAGCATGTCAGTTCTGTAGGAAAGCATCACTGGTGAAGATTTATGGTCTTGGAAATTTGTAAATCTGATGTAAGAGGGGCGATATTAGAACTCGCACTGAATGACTTGAGATAAAGTGGATGACTATCCTGCAAGCTACTAATGGGAAAGGGTTAAATGATTTTATACCAATCAAACCCTTATTGAGGTCACGTGACCTCACACACTGATGTATATAAGACTGTCTGTAATGTCCCTTATATTAGATCTGAAAAAGTACCTAGTCTGATATGAAAGTGCTCATCTTGTTGTTTTATTGTTTTTATTAAAGTTTTGAATTTTACACTTTTGCTGCCTACCAGTTATTTCCATTTCTTGCTACGCTCTTGTGGCAAATCAAACACCTAACTGTCCAGAGGCTACTTTTTGGGCTAGTAGCCATAGTAATCACATGGAATACAAGGGGGGTCCTGGGTTCAATGCCGAGGTAATCCAAAGATTATCATCCAAAGATTATATCCCCTTGAACGTCCAAAGGAAATACCACTTACCACAATACCCCCAACCATTACTGGGAAACAGGTCATCAATGGACTTTTCAAGGCCAAAAACACAGCATCGATGGACTGCAATAACATTCCTGGATGCTAAATAAATAGCATGAATTGTGACCTCTCTGGTCCACTTGAATCACTTTTCCAATGGAGCCTACAGTCAGGTTTTGTGCCCAAGGAATGGAAGATGGCTACAGTCATTCCCCTGCACAAAGGAGGTCCAACCACTGATCCAGGTAACTACAGGCCCATAAACCTGACCAGCCTCATATGTAACACCATGGAAAGAATCATCATGGACATATAAATGAGGACATAGGTCACCTGCAAATGCTGGATTCCTCACAGTTCAGCTTTGTTAAAGGAAAGTCATGCCTATAATATGTGGTGGAGTTCTTTGCGAGGGTCACCAAAGCAATGATTGAAGGCAAGACTGTGCACACAGCTGTCTTCGACCTAGCTAAGGCTTTTGAAACAGTATCCCACTCAGGCATTATAGACAAGCTCACTAATTGGATAGCCAACTGGCTCACTTGTAGGACTCAGGAGGTCCAAAATAGGTGAGGCCACTTCCATCAAGACACCAGTTACTAGCGGAATCCACCAGGGCTTAGTAATAGGCCCACTCCTTTTGAGCATCTGTTTCTCTGAAGTGGAAGCAAATGCTGAAGGTTTATGGCTGACTATATTTGCAGATGGTTGCAAGCTGGGGGGTTATCATCAACTCTCCTGCAGACCCTAGCATTCTTCAAGAAGGCCTATCTCTGACTAACAAATGGTGCCAAAGCCAAGGTCTTAAACTCAGTGCTATGAAATGCATAATTGTACTGTTTGGGAAGTCAACCATCCTAGCTAATTGCCATCTTGATAATACACACTTAAGAGTTCACCCATTGGTGAAGGATTTGAGTATGCACTTAGACAGTAGACTTGCCTTCAACCAACATGCGGCCACTGTGGTGAGAAAATCCTTTTATGTTGGGCAACTTATAAGTAAAGGCATGGCAAATATGTCCAAACAGGTCATTATCCTACTGTTCTCTGCTCTTATACGACCAACCGCAGAAGACAGTTGTCAGCTTGTAAGTAAAGGCATGGCATCTAGGTCCAAAGAGGTCATTATCCCACTATACTCCACCCTTATCAGACCAGTCATAGATTACAATGTTCCCTTTGGTATGTACCTGACTAGGTATATATGCAGCAACTAGTGCGAACTCAGTGGTTCCTTACAAAAAAAAAATGAGGTGTAACAAACTTGCCGTATGTAGGGCACCTTAAAGCCCTTTCCCCTCTGCTGAGTGGTGATCTATGCCTGGCTTACATTCATAAGTCAAAGAATGTCAGAAATACAAGGTCTAGGGACCTGCATTTTGTCTATGACTTAAACAGAACATGCTGGAGAGACAGATATGTGTCCCAGAGACTGCCCCTCATATGGAACAGACTTCCCATCCATGGAAAGCTGAACTTATCTATTACCAATTTTAAGCACAACCTAGACCAGTAGATGGGGAATAGAAAATTTACACCTGGTCTGACACCCATGTACCTTGTGGACAGAGGTAGTTTCCGAATATCTAGCCCTTAATGTCCTATTTGGATACAGGATGTCATGATTCTTTTGTGAAAACTTGGCTAGGCTTAGAAAGGTCTCCCAGGTCATTTACCTAGTAATAATTTATGAATCTATGACTGTATAATGATTGAACCTGGGGGGTTATTTATAATTCATTTAAATTTTTCACTTCTGTTCCATTTTCAGAAGATCTTACAAATGTGATAGATATGCTATATTTATAAACCCAGGCTGTAAAACAACTAAAACTCAAAAGGAGATCTTGTGTTTGCTTAATAAAGTCTACATTCAATTCTCAAATGCAACTAAACATGCAGCATAGTAGACACACACACACGCACACTGTTGCTGTTTATAAATGTCAACTAGTGGATGTTTCTTTCAAGTTATAGACAGAAGGTCAAAGAATGATATCTTAGGGTTGACATTCCCTCAACATTTATTATATAACAGAGTTTGGTGTTAGGGACATAACCCCCTTAAGAATCAAAGAAATTTTGCGTGCTGAAAAAATATTTCTTTTTTGACACCATCATCCTTGTTAATCAGTTGTCCCAGGATCTAGACAAATTATCTAATGTCAAACAAATGCAAAAAACGAACAACGACCACAAACTGTAAAAAAACAAGTATGGTTCAATGACCAAACTTCTTCAGACAAATACCAGCAGGTACATGCTAACTTTTATACAAAAAAAGTGCTTTACATTACAGTGTGGTACTTTGGTTTGTGTTTCATTTTTATTAAAGAGCTGAAAAGCTGAAGATTGCTGGGTGTTTGAGGTGCCTTTGTCCTGCATACTTGTTTTTCTAATGTCAAACAAACCCATTGCTGGTATTGGCCAAAAATGTGGGAGAAAACAAAACAAGCAGAATCAGTTTTATCTTGATGGCCAACAAAATAACCAGAATCTGTTTCTGTATGGGCCAAAGCCCCCCCCCCCCCACCTCATACAAAGGCTGTAGTCTTGGTGCCACCGTACTTTATGCAGTCAACTCACTGGTAATTTTACCTCAGAGTAAGGGGCAAATCCCCTTTCAGGGCTTTGTTGTTGGCAATCTTTTGAGGAGTTACTCTATCAGCTGTGTCCACAACTCAAATTTCCTGTATCATTTTTCTCTCAGGGTGCAGACACCGCAATTATAAGGGTTAATAATCGTCATCATTTGCACACTTTGGAATAAGTATCCTGTGAATTCTTTCCTTCAGTATATCTAAAATGAAACATTACTATAAAACTATCAATTCATATTTTATGACCATTGCCTTACATATTTGAACATTGTCTATATTTTAACCAAAACTTTAACCACTGCTTTACAGTGTATGAATGTTTTGCTGCCACTTTATTTCAGGTCTAGGACATTATGTTATTTTTTTGAAGGGAGCTCCGTCTTTGCATTCAGAAATTATATTTCATGGTAAGCTTAGACATCACTATGTATATTCAGTAACAGGACTGTAGAAATTGTGTGCTACTGTTGTGGTACAAAATTATTGTGACACGTTGTTCTTACTTCTTTAAATATAGTCTCATAATATTGCAAGATGTTTTGACCTCAGATCTCGCATATACCCTTTTTTTTCTTAAACATAATTCACAGATACTATAACTTTCATCCTTTGTATATCCAGGTGTCAAAATAAAAAGTAGAAAAATAAATACTAACATTTTCATTTTGCCAAGTTCCCTGGCTCATGATCTTCATTTTGCCAAGAAGATGTTTTGTCACTGTTTTGCACATTTTCCCTGCAGTGCAGTTAAGCAATTACTGTTAACAATGTCACTACTGCTTACTTCCTCTAGCTAGTAAGGTATATTTACTACCTGCAGTGTTTTGACTCAGCTGTAGATTGTTTAATCAGGTCTCGGCACTGTAAACAACCCTCCTGTATTGTGTCTTAAGAAGTAAATCATTTAAAGTGAACAGTATACCAGATCAGTTTTCTTTTAGCTAGAGGTCCAGGTGTGTAAGCCCAGTTGAATTTCCTCTGATGTAGAAAAAGAGAGAAAAACTTAAGAGGTGAGGCACTGAATTCATAGACAAGTGTTCTGTGCTAGTTTTTAAGGATGCTGCTGCATGAAGAACTGTACATCTAATCAGGCATGTATTAGACAAGTGATAACAGGATAAACAGCACTAAGCTGCTATAAAACGGGAGCAGTTCTGCAGCAGCGTGTGTGACCAATGTGACGGAAGTCACTGGCAAGGCAGGGAAGCATGCCTGAGCAATACACATTTACAAATGCAATGTCACATAACTCCATGTGCTCCATATAGCTCAGGAAGGACAGCACAGTGGACAACAAACACATTGGTCTGGGTATGCACTGCAGAGTAGCAACCCTGTTTGCCTTATAAATGGGGAGGAAGTGGCAAGATAGGAAAGGTGTATATGGGAGAACCATAAGCAAAGAGAAATGCAGAAAGGTAAACATAAGGTATGAAAGGTGGAGGAATGAATGGCAATATTTTTTTGTGGAAAGAGAGAGACCCTTTTATATGAAATGCAAAAGAAGGGTAAGCAGGGAAGGAAGTGAGCAATGGCAGATAACTAGGGCAGATAAGTACAGAACACAGACATAGACAGAGGCAGTATACACACCGAAGTTGGGGAGAACAATGGACTGACGCAAACATACATAAAGATGATGGACAAATGATGAAGGGAAGGCTTGAACAAGGGATAGTGGATGAGACATAAGAGAGGGGAATCACCAGGATGGGAAGAGGGTGGGCTCTCGGGATGGATGGATGCCTCGCTAGCCCAGAGGGCAACAAACCTAGGAATCACTCCTCTGGGTGCCCATTGTTATGGGCTCATTGCTTCCAATCCCTGGTGGTCCAATGAGTGAGTCCTGTCTGTCACTCTATTTCACTGGGCATGTAGAAGATGCTCCATATTGCCAAGAAAGGCATCCAGCTACTGGCACACCTTGCAGCCATGAACTGCTGCAGCTGATACCAGGAGACCACTAGAAACTTTTCTAATCTACTTTCACGAGGGGAACCTTTGGCCCTTCCTGAAAAGCAGCAGTGACCCCTCACATCATCACCTTGTCATGAGGCAAGCCAGGTGAACACTACTGATTCAGTGCTAGAGGCATTAGCTTGTGCAGACTGAGGTAACTGCAGCCTCACAACCCCATCCTATACAACTGGTTCTGCAGTAAGATGGCAAATGAGTAAAAAATGATTATGCGCATGTGCTACAGAGTTACAGTTACAGCAGACTGTCATAGGTGTCATGCACTGTTCAGTTGCAGTTACAGCAGACTGTCATAGATGCCATGCATTCTTCTCTGCTTGGAGAGGCACTCCCACCTTGTGCAACATTCAGCCATGTTAATCTGCCACTCCTCTGCCACTGGAAAACAAGGTATGTAGTTTTAATTATACTTGTACAACAGTTAAAATCCTTCTTCTACTTCCTCTATACCATGCCACCTCCTATACTCACTTCCATCTACACCCTCCACCTCTGCCTCCCCACCTCCCCCACACAACACACTTCCACAACATCTCAGCCTCTTTAGTTCCCTCCCACCCTTCCCTCCTCTTCAAAGTAAAACTTCTCCCAATCACTACTAAGTACTACACACCCAGACCTTTTCATTACCAGACACTTCTAACTAAGTACAAACCAAAACAACGTATTCCTTATCTCACTTACCTCTGCTTAGCCGGTGACATTCACCCTAATCCAGGACCAAACTTCTCTCCTACTAACCACACTAGCTCCCACAATAATTCCACCAATAATTACCTCAAATTCCTCACCATCAACGCCCAAAGCCTAAAAAATAAAACAACCCACTTTTATGCCTGGCTCACTCACAACTCACCTGACATTGTAGCCATCTCTGAAACCTGGCTAAAACCTCACATAAGTGACTCTGAATTCCTTCCTCCTAGATTTCAATCATTTCGATCTGACCGCCCAAGTACTCAAGGTGGCAGTGTCGCACTAGTCTACTCCAACCAGCTGTCCTTTACTCCATATCCTAATCCCATCCCTTCTTTCAATAATTCTGAACTTGTAGCAGGCCTTCTAAAAATTAGCAATCATAAAAGCATCTGCTTCATTCCCCTCTATATTCCTCCAGGTAACAACACCAACACCCTGGAAGACATCCTGTCCTGGGCCTCCTCAAATATTAAACTGGAAACCTACATATTGGGTGATGTAAATATAGACTAGAACAAAATCAACAACCCTAACCCTACCATGTCAATCAATCTATTTAACTACACTCAACTTACTAACAACATCACTAGACCCAACAAAACCAACCCCCAGGCTCCATACTAGACTGGATCCTAGTATCTCATCCCAATAAAGTGATACAATCTGGTGTCGTATCAGACCCATTAGGAGACCACCTCTCTGCCTTCACCCATTGAGCTTCCCTCACCTCCTCACACTCCCACCAGTTTATCCACACTCGGAACCTCTCTAACTTTAGCCCTACTACTTTCTCTGATTCATTCAGGAATACCAGTTGGAACCCCCTAAAAACTCTTCCATTAGACTCAGCTGTTGACTTTTTCAATTCAACTTTTTTAAATGTCCTTAACTCCCTAGCTCCAGTAAGAACAAAAAGAGTAAAAACTAAGACCACCCCGTGGTTTACCAAAGACACCAAAAAGATTATGCTACAAAGAGATAAAACCTGGAAAACATACCTCCAAACTAAACAACCAGACATCTTACTTAAATACAAACAACTAAGAAACCTTGCCAAAAAATAAGTAATCAAAGATAAAAAGTCCTATTACATCAAAATGCAAACAAATCATGCAAAAAAAAACCCAAAATTTTGGAACTCTATCAACTCTGTCCTTAGGCCATGTACTAAAAACAATCCTTGCCCCGACACCAGTAAATCTGACCTTGAAATTGCCTCACTATTCAACACCTTCTTCACCACTTCTATTGCTGAGCTAACCAAGACCTTTACCAACAACAACCCTCAACCCCACCCCAACCAAACATCCACCCCCCCACTTTCGAACTCAAACCCATCTCCACCTACCAAATAAAGAAACTACTCTCTAAACTAAAGCCTTGCTCCAATGCCCCCGACAACATTCCCTCCTCCTTTTTAAAAATAGCCTCCGATGGTATTGCTCTCCCTATTAGCAGCCTGATCAATAGATCCCTACTTGAATCCTATGTACCCAAATGATGGCGCTCTCCATATATTCTTCCACTTCACAAGGGTGGCAAAAACTGTAACGTATCTAATTTCCGCCCCATAGCCATCCTTTTCCCCTCTCTCTAAACTCCTTGAAAAATGCATCCACCTTCAGCTTTTGCCATTCCTTACCAAACACCAGCTACTCTCTCCTACCCAACACAGCTTCCGCCCAGGACATAGTACCAACACTGCCCTTCTCTCCTTCTTACATACTGTCAATTTAGCCCATGACTCTGGTAATTTATTATCCTCAGTTCTGCTGGACTTATCTGAAAGCTTTTGATACCATCTCCCACACCCACCATCTAAATCATCTGTCTAATCTCAATCTCTCCCACAAAACTCTCTCCTGGTTCTCCAGCTATCTTTCCGACAGGTCCCAGGCTGTCAAATGGGGCCACAGCACCTCCACCGTCCACCCTACCCCCACTGGAGTACCCCAAGGATCCATACTTGGCATAGTTCTATTCAACATCTTTATTAATGACTTTTACAAGGCCATACCCAATACTAAAATTGTTCAATATGCTGACGATTCTGCTTTGATCTGCTGCGCCTCCAACTTAACAGATCTCCAACTACTGACACAAACAGTCTTCTCAACTACCAAAAACTGGATGCTCCAAAATCACCTCTCATTAAATGCTAACAAAACTAAAATCCTTCTCTTCTCTCCTTCTATGTCCTCCCCTATTGATAAAAAACTCATTCCAAATAACCAGCCATAACAACTCCATTTTAGAGGTCATTCCCTCTGCCAAACTTCTTGATGTAACCATTGATGAACACCTAAAATTTAATACTCACATCCAGCTAAACATAAAGAAAACCCACATAAAACTTGGCCTACTTTATAGAAATAACCACTTCCTCTCTCCTGCTACCAGACTAACTCTCGCCACTACTTATCTCCTTCCCTCTCTACTGTATGGCGCCCCTCTGCTTACTAATTTAGCCTCCTCACCATCCTCCAAACTAGAAGTTTGTTACAATAAAATTTCCAGATTTGCTACCAAAGCCAAATCTTCCTCTCATCACTGTTCCTCCCTTCACTCATTAAACTGGCTTGAACTCCATAACCAACTTGACTTTCTCCAAATCACGACTGCCTATAGACTACTATTCCAACCTACCAAGTGCCCTGCACTATCCAATATCCTACAACCATTTACTCCCCATAGAACACTCAGATCTACCCACCAAAACCTAATCACCATCCACAAACCCAAGCGCCCAGCTGGTCAACTTCTGCTTTCCTTCATCTTATCCAAAAAATGGAATGCTCTTCCCTCCACTCTTAGGACCTGCGATAACCTCGAAAACTTTAAAACTCTTCTTCATTCTCACCTTTACTCAAACAGAAAATGCAACTGTACTCTTCACCCTATACCTCTCAAGGTCTCCTCCACTTTTACTCCTGGTTAACCTCTCACCTAGCTAACCTTGCTCATTTGTATTATGTATAAATAACTATACTGTAAAATCTAGCCTCAAGGCCATTTGCCTGTCTTTTACACCTAAACAAAATTGTAATTGTTTGTTTCTTTATGAATGCTACCTGTTTATTTGTCAGTAATGCAAAGTTTCTTAGTAATTATTAATGTAACTATGTATTGTTGGAGCTTTTTGCCCCAGGCCTCCACTGAAAACGGGTTCCCCGAGCCCAGTGGACCTCCCCGGTCATCAAATTGGAATAAATAAATAAATAAATAAATAATAAATAAGATAAGGACACTGAAACAATGCTTATTGTACATTTGAGGCTCCCTCAATTGAACTTCTGCTATACAGTGGTGAAGCAGGTGGAGTGGCTCTACTTCAGGTCACTGTACCTATGGCAGAATCTCTTTCCAGAAGAGATGATGACACTGGCATCAGTCATAATTCCAGCAAATCCATGCCAGGCCTCCGCTTTATAGGGCTCCCTGACAAGACCCCAACTCATTTCTGATCAAGGCACAAAAGGATGATAACAAATAAAAGAAACCCTGGGAATGCAAATAGCATTACAAAACATAAAAACACAGCAAAAAAGCATTTTTTCAGGGGTGTCAAACCCCCATTCACCCCCACTCCTCCTTATTTATATATATCAACTTCAAGGTCACACCATCATGGGGAAAGGGAACCCCCCCTTGTACACTGTCAGTTTAACCTTCTGAGGAAAAGCCCAGCAATAAAGTACGGTAATTAGGTCAGGATGAAGGAGGCAGCTGCTGTGGGTGCAGACTTTTGGGGGATGTGCATCTTCCTATAAGAGTTGCTTATAATGCTCCAACACAGTACTGGCATTCATTTAAACAGTCACAGATGATATTGCAACTGTTTCAGTGATGCCTTTAGGTGGTAGTAGTTGCAGCAAAAGCTAGTAGACTCTCTTTGCTACAATTCTGCAATTATGAGGGCTTTTTTTGGGGGCCATCAGCTTGTGAGAGGCCTTTTTTCCTACATCAACAACTTTTGATTGAGACACCACTGGAAACTGCATAGGGTGCTAAGTGATCTGGGTCTAGAATCACCTACTGGACTAGGTGAGCCCTGGATAAAAACATGTATAGTTTTATGGCTTAAAGATTTTCAGGGGAAACAGGCTATATCATAAAAGGTCTGCATGGTGTTTGGTTCTCTCCTCGGTTGTCCTGGTCAACCAGATATGGCTCTCCATGTGTTTTAATATTACATCAACAAACTAGTCTATAGTTTGTGAGGTTGGCACTTGTGGTGTCCATTGTGTGCCCTCTGTATGTTTCTGGAAAGTTCTTGCATCTGTAATGGTTAAGGTTACACATATCTTTGTGTCTACAGGAACAGGCATAATATGCATCCCCTCAGCTATACGCAGGGTGGCACAGTTCACGTAGATCCCTTAGACTATCCCTGTTTGCACAGGAATAGGTGACAGCCTGTTGGTCTGTAAAGCGGTGTTATATCAGGTGCTGTCTGTACATTGTCCAGTGGTATGGAGAGCATCAGCTCTTAACATTGCAGACATTAACACCAGATGTGAATCACAAGTCATGTCATTATCGTACTGTTGCTTCTGTTCCTAACATTGCTGTTGTTGTGCACCATCAGTCATGGGGATGTGCCACAATCCATCATACTCATTTTATATACTTAAGAATTGGTCTGCCATTTGGGTTCCTTAATTTGTATAATCCTATGGCTCATTTGCATAAGGGCCCTCATTGCATATCATTATGTATTCTATTCGGTTTTAACCATTGCACAACCACACTATCTTTGTGTTAGAACCAACCACAGCCTATGCAATGCCACAACACGGGTTTACTTCACTTGACCTAAAACTCATTTGACTGACACACAATTGACCTAAAGCTCATTTGACTGACTCCCATTTCACCGACATGTAAGACATAAACTTGTTGTGGATTTTCCTTCACCTGCAACTTGTTTGTGATAAAAATAATTACTGTAACTTATAGTGCTGACAGTTAGAATTCTAATAGTCATGTAAAATTAATGTTGTAGTGTTTCTAAATTTGGATTTTTCTATTTACATTTTTATGGAAGTATCTAAAGTAATTTAGCGGATGTTTTGTGCATTCCCAGAAGTAGTGGCAATGTGTAGAGTACTGTAAGGCGAGTTAAAGGTATATGCCCTTTTCCCCACTGTAGTGCAACCCTGGAGTTAGTATATATAATTGGGGGGGGGGGGGGCACAGCTCCCCACCTAGTTTGGTTGTACACTGTCCTGTTTCTGTTAAGAGGGTTAGTAAGTAGTTTTTAAGTTCTGGGAAGGGTTAGTTATTGGTGTTTTAAGTGTGCTTGGCTATGGTTTAAGATTTGGTATGTTGAAATTCAGCATTGGAAGCTATCAGTGAAATGGATGTCAGTCAAATGAGTTGTCAGTCAAATGAAATTTAGGTCAATTGGGTATCGGTCAAATAGGTGTCAGTCAAATGAGTTTTAGGTGAAGTGAAGTAGACCCCACAACACACATTAATATGCACTGTCTAATGTACTTACATTTTATGAATTCCCTAGAATAGGGCAGAGGGGGGTCTATGTCAGAAGACTTGAGTTTTCAGAAACTCAAAATTCGTGTTGTCAAGACTATATGATGAAGTTTCCCAAAACTTGAACTTCAAAAAACAACAAAAGTCTACCTTTTTTCTACATTTTTGCAGGAGGGCAAGCCCCCTGCATCCTCCCACATCCCCTACATATAATAACAACTCCAAGATTGCACTACAGTGGGAGAAAGTGTGAATTCTCTAATTCTCACTGTACTGCGATCTCCATTCAAAAGCTTTGATTTTTCAGAAACTGGATCATATCGTCTCGGCAATATAAATTTCAAGTTTATGAAAACTCGAGTTTCTGAAGGGGACCTGGTAGTGAGAGAGAGAGACTGATAAATGTAAACTTATTTTTTCATAGATGGACAATATATGGGAAGCTGTTTAGTTAAGAACTAACCACCACATAGTTTTCATTTTTCAGCAATGTAATAATTTATGCCACAGAAATAATTAATGCATTTCTTTCTTTCTGCCTTAAGCAAAAACTCATGAAAGGGAACTGCCTGCTGGGTTCAGGTCTAGTCCCTTACACTACTTGGGTTTCTGCAGTAGTGCAAAACATAATGCTCTCTCTAAAACATCTTGTTTGTAAAATCACAGTTAACTTTTGAGCCAAATGCTTGTGTCTCAAGAAGTCAGTATGATAGGATTTGACCTGGCATCAGACAAGCTTTATGCCTGTGTTGAATGAATGTCTGTGTTTTTGAGTGCCACTGTCTAAATACTTATTATGGTCACATTAGACAGTAAAAGCTTTGTATGCAGTCTGTAACTCTCTTAGAAGACTAAGCAGCTACTGTGAGAAGCGTTTGCCGCAAAACTTTCTGAAAGATAGGCATTGTGGCAGCTTGTGTAAGAGCCAGAACCCTGGAATAAAAAACTATTCTATCTAATTGGTCTGCATGTAAACAGAATAGCTCATAAATAAATGCAACCTGCCCTCAAGCTATTAGCAGAGCTTGTCTTCTGATAATTCAGATATTCTTCTTGGGTTTACATAGTTTTCAGATGCTGTAGAGCTAAATCACTGCAGCCGCTGTTTAAATTCCCTCTGTTTAGCTGACTGTCTAGCACCAAGCCAAACAACTAGGAGTTATGGGAATGTACAGCTTTAGCAATTATTTCTACATAGTATAGCATTTGTCTGCCTTCGGGCTGCACAGCAGTGTGTAAGGCAGAAAGAAAGGATGAAGGTGTTACTGGTTTGGACACTATAACTATAGAATCATTGACTGGTAAGTATTCAGTTGCAGGCCAGATACCCACTAAAGGTTATGGGCTGAAAGTTAAAACGTGCAGTGAATCATATACACTAAAGCAGTTTTACCTCTGGGACAGATCAGTTCTTTCACTTGTAGTGATAATATTGATCTTCATTGCATTTCTGGTTGCACCCCTACACTAATAAACAGTGGGACTTTTTCAGTGCTAGAGCTATCAATTACCATTTTATTTCAAAGCCTTTTGTGTGGCAGCAAGCATGTTTGAACCTGTAAAGTTCTCAAAAAAAAAAAAAGGCATTCAGGTCTTATTAATCACGACAGCAGCTTTAGTAAAATTTTGTATTAGAACTGAATAGGTCTGTTTGCACAATGTAATAGTTAAGAGCTTTCATTTAGTATTCTGAAATATTTTAATGCATGCAAATTGTCTATCAGATTTAGAAAGTTTAATAACTGAGAAAATCATGGTAAATTATATATCAGTTGATAGTGCTCTAAATTTGCAGTCTTGTATACAGGGCTGTATTGCACTAGCTGATTTTGATTTAAGAACTATTAATTACTGCATTCTTTTGTTGTAACTTTTATATGCTTGGTATGCTGGCTCTCACAAACATGCTACAAGTCATACAGTTTAATCTGCAGATATTGAAAACTGGTACAAAGTCTCTTAAAAAGTATACGCGCATCCATCCAAAAAGTCTGGACACCTAATTTGCATGAGCAAAGAGAATAACACATAAATCTTCTCACCTCTAGTAGGATTGTGGGATACTACTTAAGAAGAAAAGTTACAAAACAGAGTAACAAAAATGATACAAAAAATGTAAACATATTTTCAAAGACAGTGTAAATCCTGTAGAATTTGATGAATGATATTGTAAACTTCTACCTCACAAAGTCATTTATTTTTGCTTCAGAACATGGAAGATGTAAAATGGTAATCCTCTTTCTTTAAATTGTTGGTGACATTAATGTTTTGTAATGTAGTTTGATTTCCTATGTGCTAAACAGCTTCAAAATCATATGTGATAGTGGGGGAATAATTTGGGAAATTGTGTCAAGGGGTAAATCAAACCTGAAAATATGGTTGCATCTGAAAAAAAGGGTCTATTACAAGTGCCCATGTACAATTATCTTTTAACACACTTCCCTGCTACCACTTGCTCATGTTGGCAAGTGCCAAAACTCTAACTGGCCCAATCCCTGTGAAGTAACAATAGGCTAACTGTCCCATCCAGGACTACTCCCCCCCCAAAAAAAGGTACATCATGTGAAAACCTGAAAATAGCTACACACCATCAAAATAGGTATAGATGAATGGCCTAGTTGCTGTGTGTGATGTTATATATAGGAGTATATATATTTTTTTGTTACTTAAATAAATGCATCTTTTCATTTTTTTATTTCTTTGTTTACTTTACAGTCAGTGAAAAGATTATTGTAAGAAAGAAAGAATGAGGAAACAAAAGCAAATTCATTGCTAATTCTTTGTAATCATAGGGAACTGAATGGGCTTAGGGAAGGTTGACCTCATTTTAATAGCTTTCAGGAAATGAACTGTGACTTCAGAGGAGTGTGCCTGAAATCTTGCTTTGACTTCAGCTGGCTGCCAGTAAAATGGACCATTGCATTTAATGGTTAGTGCCCAGTAAAGTTAGTATAAGAAAGTTAACTATAACTATGACGTTAGTATAAGAAGGCTGGTGCGTACATTGCAAAAAGGAAAGGATGGTTTAATGTTCTGAGTTTAGTGCAAAAATACTATATAAAAAACAAACAAGGTAGTTCGCACTCTTAAAGTGAAGTGGGTCCTCAAGTTTGAGACATTTCTTCTAACAAATGATCAAGCATTGAGTTATTCATAGGTATTAAGCATATGTGTTTAGAAGTCATGGAGCATAAATGCAATTCTGAATATAAGTTTTCTGGAAAGTTAGATGTTTTCTTAACTTAGGAGGGAGTATAGATGATTTTTTTTCTAGCCGTGACATTTTTTTGGGGGGGTGGTTACATGAGAGGAAGTAAGCACTTGGAAGGTGGTTAAGCAGATTAACAGGGTTCCTGTCAGAAGAACAAAGATGCATTATGTCGAATGCGTCTTCGTCGAACTGTAAATGTCAAAAATGCAAAATGGCGAAGCGGCTTTTAAGCTAATTCTTTCCCTTGGAAAGAAGTCACTTGGCCGCTTCCGTCACTTTGCCATTTTCGGCACTGTAGTGCGATCTCGGAGTTGGTATATTTAAGTAGGGGGTGTGGGGGGCACAGCCCCCCTAAAATTGTGTTTAGTGTTTTTTTTTTTTTTTTTTTTGGGAACAGTGAATGTTTTCCCTAGGAAAGAAAATTGCTGTTCTGGCTGTTCGCTCTCTTTTGTTTTCATTTTTTGTGGTCGATATAACAGCGTTCGATCTTTTGATCGTTCGCTGTTATAACATAGACCCAATTAATAGATGTGCCCAGGGAAAGTTAGAATTAAATATCATGAACATATTTGTTAGTGACATTGCAGAAAAACTGGAGAGCAGAACTACCACACTGCCAATAACACTGAATTTGTAACAGTGTGAGGAGTAGTTTGCACTATTTGCATACAACTGGAACATTATTTACAAGCTAAATCGGCATTTACGCTGAAATACTTTTACCTTGGATTCATAACGTTTGCCGTGGAGAGGTGGGAGCAGCATCCTCATAACTGGAATACAAGCTTTATGCTAGACTAGCTTGACAGCTGTAGCTGATCATGTAGCTGTAATTGTAATGATTATAGAAGAACAGTGAATCCGGAATTATTTATTTTTATTTTTATTTTCAGTTTGATTACTGGGGAAGTCCACTGGGCCTGAAAGTGCCCATTTTCAGTGGAGGCCCGGGGTGAAAAGCTCCATAAGCAATACGATAAGGGTTACATAATTTTAAAGGTATAATACATGTATAATATTCATACAGTAAGGAAATGCAAATGCATAAAATGTACATCATACAACACAGTTAACAGATATTAGCGAACACAGTTTACAGGTATTTCCATTCAGAGCAGCATGATCAACTGTCTGTAAAATAAAAGATCTAAGGTTCTTGGGTTATAATACTAGTAGGGGGGAGACAGTTTGCATGTAGTTGTTCTAATTAAGTAAGGTAAATACTTGCTGTGCAGTCAATAGAAATACTATGATATTTACAATATGTACATACTTGGAATCAAGTGAGAGATTGCTTAATCAGTGACTGACAGCTTAAGTCTGTTGTAGGAGAATATAAATATAAGTTAGAGGGAAGAGAGGAGCAAGGAGTATGAAAAACTCATTGGCGAATTCCATTGAATTTAGGTAGGGTGTAAGCAGGAACATTTCCATTTGGATGATAGGTATGAGAAAAGTTGGGTCTTGAAGGTTTCTGAGTTTTGGTATAGTCCTAAGTGAAGGAGGGAGAGAGTTTCCATTTCTTGCCTAGAGAGAAAGAGAGTAGAAGCTGGCCAGCAGGTTGTTTGGGTTTGTAGATAGACATTAAATTTTGGTGTTCGGATCTCAGAGATCTATTTGGGATGTATGGGGGAAGGATGTTTGTTAAGGTTGGGTATTTATCTGGGTAAAATATTAATTTGTGAGCGGTGGTTAGTTGTAGATAGTCTAGGTGGTTAGAGATTTCTAGCCAGTTCAGAGATTGTGGGGTAAGGCAGTGATGAGTGGAGGTTTTGGATTTAGTTTCAAATTTAGAGATCTTATTATAGCAATTTTCAAGTTTGGAGGCGTTGGAAGAAGTCAGATTAGTTAGAAGAGGGGCTCCATATAGTAATGATGGTAGAATGTAGGTAGTTGCCAAGGTATGCCTTGAGGGGTTGGAGAGAAAGAGGTTATTCCTATAGAGCATACCTAATTTTTGGTGGGTTTTCTTTATGTTTGGTTGAATGTGGATATCGAATTTAAGGTGTTCGTCTATGGTAATGCCAAGAAGTTTTGCAAAAGGGACCACTTCTATAGCAGAGTTGGTTTGGCTAAGGACTTTGAAAACATTTTTGTCATAAGAGAAAGCCCTGGAGGGAGGGAAAAGTAGTTTTTTTGATTTATTTGAATTGAGAGAGAGATGGTTTTGGTGCATCCAGTTCTCAGTGGTAGAAAATGCAGTTTGGGTTTTAGTCAGTAGTTCAGGAAGGTTAGAGGCAACACAGACTAAAGTTGAGTCATCTGCGTATTGGATAACTGTTGTGTCAGGGATGACAGTGTGAAGGTTATTAATGAAGATGTTGAAAAGCATGGGTCCGAGGCTGGACCCCTGGGGAATGCCGGTGGGTGTTGGTAAGAAGGAAGAGGTAGAGTTCTTCCATCTGACAGCTTGAGATCCAGTCTGATAGGTAACTGGAGAACCAGGATAATGTATTAGGGGAGAGATTAAGGTTGGCGAGATGATAGAGAAGGTGTTTGTTGGAAATGGTGTCAAATGCTTTAGAGAGATCTAGGATTACTGTGAATACTAGGAGTCCAAATCTCGGGCTCGATTGCCTGTTTCTAGGACGGAGACTAGGGCAGTTATGGTGTTATGGCCGGGGCGGAAGCTGTGTTGGGTGGGTGTTAGGAGTTGATTCTGGGTTAAGAAAGGCATAAGTTGGTGGTGGACACATTTTTCTAGAATTTTGGAGATTGGAGAGAGTAGGGCAATGGGGCGGAAATTGGAAATATTGGTGTTTTTGCCTCCTTTGTGAAGAGGAAGAATGTAGGCTGAGCGCCAGATTTTGGGTACATATGATTCTTTTAAGGATCTATTTATTAAGATACTGATTGGGAGAGCAATACCATCTGCAGCACATTTAAGGAAGGTGGAGGGTATGTTGTCAGGGGCATTGGAGCATGGCTTTAGTTTGGATATGAGCCTTTTTATAATATTGGTTGAAACTGGTTTGAGCTGGAAATTGAGGGGACAGTTATTAAGGTTGTTGGGTGGTGAAGAATGAGAGTTGTGTGTTTTGTTGTTTGGGAAAGTTTTGGTTAGGTTAGCTATGGATTCTGTAAAGAATGAGTTGAAATGTGAGCTTAGTTCAATGTCAGTTATATTTGGGTCAGGGCAGGGATTATTCCTGGAGCCTGGATGGAGAAGGGAATTAACTATTTCCATAATTGTTTAGAGTTTTTATTATTGTTGGACTGAAGCTTATTGTAGTAGTTTTTTTTTTTTGTCCATGGTGATTAGTTTTTTTTACATGGTTGCGGAGTTGGGTGTATTGGAGCAAGGTAGTAGGCATTTTATTATTCTGGTAAAGCTTCCAGGATTTTGTCCCTCTGGTGCATGATTTGTTTTGTTTCTTTGGACAGCCAAGGAGCAGTATTAGCTTTGACTCGTTTGTTTCTTAGAGGGGCTAGGGAGTTAAGAGTATTTAGGAAGATAGAGTTGAAATGTTCTAAAGCTTTGTCAATGGGAAGAGTATTTAGGATTTGCCAATTCATTTGTTTAAAAATGTTTGATAAAGTTGTGGGGTTAAAGTTGCTAAGTTTGCGAGTGGGAATGTAATGGCGTTAATATTGGGTGGAGTTAGCTGAGTGGTGAATGAAAGCAGGGAGATGGTCACTAAAGGTGTCTGGGATAGTGCCAGAGTGAATTATTTTGTTTGGATGGGTGACTAGGATCCAGTCTATGATGGATCTTGGGGGATAAATTTTGTTAGGATGGGTGATTGAGTGGATTACTTGGGTGAAGTTGTAGAAGTTAATGGATAGGGAGGGAGAAAGAGTGTTGATTTTATTCCAATCAATATTAACGTTGCCTAGAATGTAAGTTTCATACTTTATTTCAGTTGAGGCCCAATGAAGAATATTTTCAAGGGTAGAGATGTTGTCACCTGGGGAGATATTGAGGGAAATAATGCAGATATTCTTATGTTTATTCAATCATAGGAGACTCGCTGTTAGTTCAGTATTTTTGAATTGTGGAGTTGGGATTTGAAGAGGGATTAAGGAAAGAAGGTTGGAGTAGATTAGAGCAGAGCCGCCACCTTTTTTATTTAATCGGCCATTTCTGTGGATATGGAAACCAGGAGAAAAGATTTCGGAATCAGCGATATGGGGTTTTAGCCAGGTTTCAGAGATGGCTAAGATGTCAGGTTGGTTGTGGCTAATCCAAGCTTGTACTTGGTGTACTTTGTTGTTAAGGCTCTGGGCGTTGATTGAGAAGAACTTGAGTGTTGTGAGAGAAGGTAGAAGATGAAGGGGATGGGGGGAAAGGGTTGTTTGTAGTGGGAGAAGTAGGGGGTGGGGGGAAGGAGTTGTTTGTAGTAGGACAAGGGCCGGGGTTGGGATGAATATCTCCAGATAAGGCTAGGACATTACAGGAAATAATTTTTAGCCTTTTGGGTTTGTATAGTAGGAAGCTGGGTGGGGCTAGCAGTAGTTTATGAGTAAAAGTTTTAGTTGTAGTGGAGAAGTGTTTGGGATAGAATAGGTACAGTGGGTTAGGTGGAATAAGATAAGAGGATGTAGAGTTGAAATGAGTGCATAAAAGTGGTTGCAGATGAGTGTAAGGGATAGTTTCAGTAAAAGGTAGGCATGGGGGTGCTTTGGAAGAGTAAGAACTAGCATAGTAAAGTGGAATTAGTAGTACAAGAAGGGAGCAAGGGACCCAGACGGTATAGAGGATTGGGGAAGGCATGTTTAGAATGGGGAGTATTGAAGGGAGTAGTATAGTGGAAGTGAACTGGCTATTGGGGAGGAGAGGTATGGAAGTAGATAGGGTTGTATTAATTTACAAGGAGGAGAGGAAGACTAAGAGTAGAGAAGTGTAGGGGATAGTGGAGTGGGAGGAGTAAGAGTGGCTGGGGTGATGAGAGAACTCTGATTAGTTAATTGATATGGGTGGGATGGGTATGCAAAGAATATATGTAGGGGTGCTGGGGGCGTGTGGGAATAGGGGGCAGGGTAGGGGAGTGGATGAGCCCGCAGGACGAACGGAGCGAGTAGAGACAAATGAAGGGAACAGTTCAGGAAGAACAATCAGTAAAAAAGCAGACTACTGAAGGTAAGTCAAAGTGTGGGTACGTATAGAGGTGAGGGAACCAGTAGTTACAGTTGTAGGAGGACAGTTGGGTGGTTGTAGTAAAAATAAGAGGAAGAATGAGATTATGCCACTAGTAAGTGTTGGAAGCCAGAGGAATGAAAATAATTATACTACAAGCTGTAGGATAGGCATATAAGGTAGGACTGGATACTGGTGCCACCTGGTGGACAGATATTATATTGCAGCAGGGGTTCCTTCAAGGAAAAGGCTAGACAGGGAATTGGGAAGGCAATATATTCAGCTAAATGGAAAGAATAGAGGTGAGAAAGGAATACTGGTTACCATATAGAGGGTAGGGGGGAGTGAGGCTGCTGGCTGTCTCAGCTGGGAAGCATTCTTTAAACCACCTGGAAGTGTTAGGTTACTAACGTATTCTTTTATTGCCAGGTTTAGTTAAATAACATACTTTCTTGCTTCCTTTTGTGTGAGGGTACAGGGATATGAAGGCAGTAGGATGAGACTGCAGGTAGATTGAAAGGGTCCTTGGTTGTCAGGTAGGCAGGTACTTAATGTCCTGGTTCAGGAGTAGCAGGTTGGGAAGCTGGGAACTTTTTAGGAGAGAGAGAAAAATATAGAGGCAAGAAATTAACAGGCAGCCCTTAGTATATAAGTACAGGCAAAATATCCTAAGCAGTTGAAGAAAAACATCAGTACAGTCACTCAGCAAACATAGATACCATGGAATAACAATTGCAAGCTAGATATATCTTTGTCTAAGTTAGTTAGGTGGATGTATTTAGACAGAAGTAGTGCAGTAAAACTCTAGAAGACACAATAGCAAGTTCACAATATGTTCATACTTAACCAGAAAAATACAGTAATATTACTGTGGTACCAATTATGCAGATAGTAATTGAAACAATGTAAGCATATCTCAAGGGACAGCTATGCTAGGTAATCACATACTTGACTAGAATGGCATAAAGCAAGGTAAAGTTAGAGTAAGCAGATATTTGCTGTTCTTATTGGAGTACATATATGTAAGCGAATTGTCCAAGAAAAACAGGTAGATGGTAACAATGCTTTAAAAGGAAGCACCAAAGCTAGACCACATAGCAAAGAGCACCACTCGTGATCACGATACTGTCGTATAATTTCCTAAATATTTAAACAGGTAGATAAAAATGGTGCTTGCTTTTGTAGCCCAATGCACAGCACTTTAAATTTGGGGCATTCACTGGCTAAGTGATTATTCACAAATTAAAAAAAAAAAAAACACTAAGCTAGGTTTTAAAGGTGAGAGTTCTCTGCTATTTAAACAATTAGGTAAGTATGGTACTTGCTTTTGTAGCCCACGCACAGCACTTTAAATATGGGCCATTCACTAGCTATGTGAGTGGCTAAATGATTATTCGCTACTTTAGGAACTAAGCTAGGATTTAAAGTTGAAAGATTCTCTGCTAGCAAACCAACACAGAATTTGTTCGGTCCATGTGCGAGTACGCAAAATAGGAATTCCAGATGAAGAAAGAAAATTCCTAGCTGTTTCAAAACGGAATAGCTAGAATGTGTGGTTTAGATATGAAATCTCTATGACCTAGCGTTTGTGAAGGGAAGGCTACTTACACTTGCTAAGAGTGTCAAAGTTAAAATTTAAGAGTCATTTGGGACAGTCCCTTTATAACCATGCATTCATTTTGTACATTAATAACGTCTGCACAGTTTAAGCAGCCAATTTACAGAGCCGCTAGGCATTAGTGCGATGTAGAGCTGTATATGTTTTTATTTCACTGCAGACCACTCGGTAAAGTGCTTCAGCACTGCTTTACAAACAAATTACAGAAATTCTGGGCGTTTATGCCATGTACTAGCCGATGTTAGGCTAAAAACTTTACTGTCATTACCGCTGAGCTCTCGCTACGGAGTAGAGGAAGCCTAGAGCAGCTCCACGTGTGAACGCAAATACAGATAGGCATTCAGGTATAGTTAACCCAGTACACATGTATTACAACAGCAAGGAAGGAGATACAATTACAATCACAAGACAATGTTTTCAAATATAACCAACAGCATTATCATAGAAAGAGGCAGCAAATTACTTACTTCAAGAGGTCGAGAAATGCTGGGGGCAAGAACGGACAGCAGCCAGGGCTAAATCAGGAATTTAAAGATGGCACCACGAGGGGCTGAGGGTATTTATGGGAATGGAAGAGAATATGAGGTAGATAGGGGTGGAGAGTGAGGTGAAAAGCAGGAGACAAGTGAAGGGAACAGTTCAGGAAGAAAGCAGATTTTAGCTTCACATTGGTGCATTACCAAATTCACAACATGGATATTTGTATAAGGCCAGTTACACCTTCTATGTGTGGCTTGCACATGCATTCTTCAGCTACATGAATATTGTGAGCCTGAGATTACACAGCCTTAGGTAGCAGGAAGGGTACATTCCCATCACAGGGTAAAGGACTGTTCAAGTAGATTTACCCATCTGCCAAAAGTTAAAAAAAAGTTTTCTGATTTTGGCAGTAAACTTTCCCTCACTTCACTTTAGTGAACTGTGTTTCAGTGATTTAGGAGACATGCTATTATCACCTTTCCTAATTAAAAGCATTGAGTAAGTGAACACACAGATATGATGGAAAAGAGTGGCATAGGTTAACAAACCTCAGTGTCTCAGAGAGCTATATTGTATGGTGCAAAACAAATTGGTTTTCTACCTGGTGAGCTACTACTGCTAGAACTGTGCAGTCTCAACCTGGACTCTTGTCCCAGGACTGGAGTATGGGAACTGTAGTTCTGCAGCACAAATGTGAATCTAGGAAAAAGATGAGTGGTTATAGACCTGTTAGTCTTATACCCATCGAAGGGAAATTTCTGCAAATTCCTAAAGGCAACTATTGCAGAGGTAGAGTGCAAGTCAACATATGAAGAATTTAACAATGTCTGAGACAAGAGTTCAATAAAATGGGGCTGGGGAGAAGAAGCTGCTTAAGGGTATACAATCTGTAAAAAGAATATGGACCAGATTACACAAGTGGGGGGAGGGGTTACTGGCATCCAACAAAATCCAGAAGAACCTAGAGGTAGTTAAATGTGATGACTTAAAAGTGGCTTGAAAAAGGCAAAGTATATCTGAGGCATGTGGAAAACTAGTGTGCAAAGGGAAGGCAACAGAAACTCAAAATAAGTGTTATTTCTGTGTAGATTTCTGACAAGTCTGTTTCATTCAATCTTGGATTATTGCAGTTATCAAAAGGAATATATGACTTTTCACTAGCCAGCAGTTTGATGCCATGTCTGGTTCACTGAAGTGTCAGTAAACTGTGACATGAAGAAAACATTCCTTGCTGGTAAACCTCTCCCCAGTGCGCACACACACACACACACACACACACACACACACACACACACACACACACACACACACACACACACACACACACCACGTTCCCTGTCAGACCTCAAGGTTACTGTGCATCAGAGAAAATAAAATCCTTGATTGCAACAACTTTGCTGAAACATTTTTTGGCAAAGTTTCATAGTTTAAGGCTGGCGTGTCAAACCTGTAAGGTACTAGTCTACAGGAAGCTTAATTGCCATAGCCCATGTAGATTTTTCTAATGTATGTGTCATGATGACATTTGAAATATGCTAACAAATAACTTCTCATTGTAAAATCATGCCATAGTCTGCAAAGTGTTATGTGATATATCCATTACTTTTTTTTTTTTTATTATTAATATTTATTTTAAGTATTGTTTCCCAGAGTTTGTGTTAGATCCCAAAGTGAAGCATTTCATTCCTAGGCATTGAAATACAATATGATCCAACATTGCTTTGTACGCTAGGTAGAGAGCACCTCTAAGAATGCATGAAGCATAATATAGTAAGAATTCCTAAAGCCTTTCAGAATAGTTCAGATTTGTAACACTATGAGTTTTCTACTAAGAAATCATATATTTTCAAGTTCTTTCAGGTAGGTTGCTAAATGGTTACAGAATGCAGCATCAGTCCCAGCCGTAGGTAAAATGGTGCCCTAGCCAAAGGGTTCTATGGTGCGCCTCCCCAACGCTACCCACTTGCTTCCCTTCCCCACACATACAGACACCCACACACCAGTGCCTTCACCCCCCTCCACCATGACCTTTTCACATTGTCCAGATTACTTTTTTTCCCAAATTCTGTCATCTTCTTTTAGTATTTTAAATGCACCATACTTGGGGCAGATGTTCAATAATTGAGAAGGAAATAGCTGAATTAAGCCAAAGGTGTGAGGGCAGCTAGACCCCAAGAAGCCACTGGAATTCAAAATGTTCTTTGGTACATTTTAGAGTTTTCCCCAATCATTTGATCCGATGATGGCTTGAATAAAAATCATGACTAAGGATGGAACTCATCTGTTTGCTTTGTCCTGCATTCTTTCAACACAACCGTGGCCGAGTGGTTAAGGCGATGGACTTGAAATCCAAGGCAGAGCACCTCGCTGGCCTTGTTCAAGAGAAATCTTGACCAATGGATGGGAGATCGCAGATATACTCCAGGGATTACCTCAGTGTCACTGCTAGACAGAGGCACAGCAAAATAATGGGTATAGTTCCCCATACAAAAGGGGTGGCTTAAGCCACAAAACTATGGGCTAGGCTTATAAATGCCCTCGGGCAGATAGCCTAGTATGAACCTATGAACCTATGAACCCAGCTAGCCAAGAACATACCGTAGTATATGTGAAATAAATAATCAAATTAAGCCAGACCGGGAAGCCATGGGGTTACAGCTGCTCTGAGATACATTTAGAGCTATCTACAAATCTTTTGATCCAGTGATGACCTGAATAAATACATGAGCAAAGAAATAAATTCAGTCTTTATTTTATGTCTTTCAGGCAAGATTTGCAGCTAGCAAAATAATGGTCACAATAAATTGCTTGCTAAGATACATATAGCTGGAATCTTGCGTCCATCTCTGCCACCCCCCCCAAAAAAAAGAAATAAGATAGGCACCTTCTGTGTATCCCTATGGTATTAGACTGGGGTGAAGACATAAATTGCCACAGTCATATATTTCATGTGGCTACTGTTAAACATATATATTGCATGCTTCCTCACCTCTACAGCCAAAAGACATCCATCTTCTGTGTACCACCCCAGTGTTATACTAGGAAAAAAGTGAAAGAGCAAATACAACACAGTGACATAGTTGAAATTGTTGCTGTCAGATGTATAGAACAGCACGCATCTTTACCTCTGCCCCTACCCCAAAATAACTGTCTACATATTTATAAGTTGCTTGATTGTGAGGAAAGTGAAAATAATAATCAGTAATGTATTCTATACACTGACTCTAGACAAGCTATGGAGACCTTCTGTGTACATCTGTTAAGATTTTGGGGGAGAGTTGAAGAAATAATGACCACACTGTCCACAGCCCCTATACAAACTAAGAGGGTTGATTACAAGAAAAAAATAGCAATGACCAAACCATTCCCAGCTCCTTACACAAGCTACAACAATCTTCTGTGCATACCTCTAAGCAGGGCAGTTTTAGACTAGATTAGGTTGCAATATTGTGTGTGTCCACAAATAAAAAAAATCTATTCACCTACATCATGTCTTTGGAGTGTTAGTCAAAAGAACTATACATGGGTAAACCTACAGAGAGGGAGGAAGGATATGCAGTCTCCCCACAGAAGAAAGCCACAGCCAAGAACTCAAATAGTGCTATGTAGAGTGAGATGGCAAAGCTGCTTGCTATGTCACGGCTAATGATCAGTTACTTTGCTATGCATGTTGCTTCTGCTAGACCACCAAAGGTAGACACTTATTGGCTGCATTGTTAATTCTTGTGATGGGATGTAAAATAAATCATATTCAACTTGTTACATACGCTTAAATTCACTGTGACCCCCCCTCCAGACACGTACATGCATAAATATAAATCAAAGCAATACTAATTTTAGCAAACACAATTTATTGTATGACATCACTCCTGCACTTCAGATCAGTGACAGCTGTTTGACAGTGATCAAACAACAGCAAAGATAACTCATTTGTATCCAGAGATGGACTATGTACCTATCAATTACAACCACTTTACTGACCGCTTATACCTCGGGTATCCAATTTTAATAAAATAAATAGTGGTCACAGTAGTAAAACATTCCCTTTTATTTCACACAAAAACGCACTAGTTTTTCAAATCCAGATTAACGACTGTTAAACTGAGCAAATAACAAGTTACTTTCATCTACACACATTTCCCAATCCTACCCAGCAGTTATAGCTATTTCTGTATATCAAGTTTGCTCTATAAAAACAGTAACCCCAAAATTAAGTGAAGAAGCACTTCAGCATGAGATGAATATTATAACATTTCTCTACAGGTCCTAGAATTTTTAAGGCATTTATTTTTTGCCTTTTTGGCAAAGTTACATATTTAAATATTATAGTACACAGAAATGTTTTTCATTATTTGAGAAATCAGAGAAAAACAGAAAATATTGTGCATTGAAGTAAAGTTTGTGATTGTCCCAGACAGGAAATGCAGCCTTTTTCTCACCAATAAAACCAAACGGAGTACAATTGAGCAGCTTTTTTGTTTTATCTGCTTTGTTGAGAGAAAGCAAACATTGTAAGAGAGTTGTTTAAAAGCAACAGATGAGGATGCTATTTATTCATAGCAATGATAGATCTGTATCCTTTCCTGACATAAACAGATTACAGTAGAAAAGAAAATCTGTGTGAACCACAAGGTAAAAGGAACTATTGAAATTGCACTTTTAGTGAATATACCTAGCCAGATAGTATCCAACATGAAAACACTGAAACACTTATATACCCTGTGGCACATTACCTGAACTTGGGTAACATGAAAAGACTGAAACACTTATATACCCTCTGGCACATTACCTGAACTTGGGTAACATGAAAACACCGAAACACACATATAGCCCCTGGTACATTACCTGAACTTGGGTAAGTCTTCCCTTTGTCTTCTCTGTGTCTGTGTGCAACACGGTGTGTGTGGTTCAGATGCCAGCAAGAGAGTGACTGAAGTCACTGACAATCTGATGATTGCTATTTTACTTCTTTTTTACCTCCTGTGTGACTTGTTTATTTTATTTTATTATTTATTTATTGATGGATTTATTTATTTATTTTTGATTACTAGGAAAGTCTGAATGTATAGGAGCATATGTTCAGCGGATGCCCTGGGAGAAAAGCTCCAAAATACAAAACATTTTAAAAACAATAATTTTACAGTCTTTAAAATAGTACAAAAAACAACTGCAGTTTAAATAATTATAACAACTTAGACGTAATATGAAAACATTGGTTAAGAACAAATGCAAACTATATGACAATGATTTAATAGTTAGAGAAATTTTAGCCAGTTTATAGACAAATTAAAGGGAAGTTAGTATAATACAAACAGGAATTGCAATATGAAGTGAAAGAAAAGCAGACGTATGGTATATTTAGAAAAACCTAGGGGAGAGAAATGATAGCAGTAAGGAAGTGAGCGAAGAACGGAGAGTAAGGAGATGTAAGGTATGAACAGGTATTTGTCCACATTTAGGGATATAGTTTATTCTGGTGTTGAGCAAGAACAGAGCTTGTCTAGGAAGTCTTTCAGGGTGGTTTTGAAGGATGGGAGGGTACTGACCTGATGGACTGAGGTAAGGAGTTCCAGGCCTTAGCAACATGATAGGAGAACAGGCAATACCCAGCAGATTTGATAGGTTTGTGGACAGACAGGAGTTTTTGGTCAATGGATTGTAAGGACCAACTGTGAGCATAGTCATGTAAAATGTTATTTAGTGCTGGATAAGCAGATGGATTCTGAATAATGTTATAGGTGGTAAGAAGCTGAGTATATGCTAGTTGATGGGGCAGTTCTAATCAGTTTGGCTTTTTAGTGATATACAGTGGTGAGTTCTGAAAGGGGTATTCGCTGCAAATGTAGCCACTTTGTTACAGCATTGTTCAAGCTTTTGTTTTTGTGGTACCTGAAGGTTAGTAAGGATGGGAGCACCATTAAGAAGAGTTGGGAGGAGATAAGTAGCAAGTGTACCTTTAGTTGTGTCGGTGAGAAAGTGTTTGGCTCTGTAAAGCATCCCTTATTTTTGATGGCATATATTATGAAATTTTGTATATGCAGGTCGAATTTAAGATCATCATCCACTATCATCCCTAATAATTTACTATGAAAAGTGACTTCAGTGGTTGTATTATCAAGAGAGAGGACTTTGTTTTTTCATGGGAGACAGATTTTGGGAAAAAGTATTTTTTTTTTATGGTTGAGAATGAGTTGTGAGTTATAAAGCCATGTTTCAGTTGCTGTTAAAGCTTCCAGAGTAATTCTGTGTTAGCCTATGGTTACTTGTAGTTTCATACATGAGCTGTAGTGACATTACTGCAACAATCTTATGACACTGCAGCTCACAGGTTAAATTAAACAAAAAAAATTGTAATTTAAAGGGTCACGTGGAATTTTGTGGTACACTGTTATTTAGGCATACTATTCTGTATTTTCCAGCAAATACTGGAATCCTGATAGGTATGGGGTGCAGAACCATGAGAAGCAGTACACTTGTTAGGAATGTGGTACTTGGAGAGGGAAAAAACCTGTAAAAGCACTCCTGACCGACTGGCGCCCTAGGCAGCCGCTTACTTGGCAAATGTCGGTGCAACATTATATTAAATAATGGGCCAGATCAGTGAGGTATAAAGTGGTGCATTTAGCTACTTGGAATAAATAGATGTGCTGTTTAGATATAGGCAACAGGATGTAATTTCCTGACTTGTTGGATAAACACTGGTCAAAGTATAAGTTACTGAGCCCAACTCTGTGGTGTATTATGACAGAACCATGTCTTCACCTCCAGGCACCCTATGCTGGATAAGTGTCAATGGAGACTAGAAGAGCAGGGCAGGGGGATGAGAGTGAGTGGCCAATGTCAGCTTGTCCATTCTGGCAGGAGGAAGGCAATTTAGACCGTCATTAGTAGTGTTAGCGACAGCAAGCCGAACTACAGAATGTAATGGATTCCATGTCGTATATAGCATGTGAAACAAGACAGACAAAACTGGACATGCGTCCTCTATTTGCAGCAATTGTGAAAGTTACAGGACACCATAGGAAGGGTTAGGCTGTGAAGAGAGGTACTTTGTTGTCTAGAACTAAATAATGGTGTCAGTTTTTAGGACTTGGTCATTTAGATGTAACCATAATTTATATCTGTTTAAACATTTTTTGATGCTACATTTATTGACGTTCAAGGTCATGACTACTTTATCAGATACATATTTTTGTAGATCATGTTGGAGAACTTTGCTTTCTTTTATTGAAGTATGTTATTTAGTTAATAGTCATCATTATAACTAATTATCTAGAGTTCATTTTTCATTTTTATGTTTGAGAAGAATGGACCCCAGTAGAGAACCTAGTGGGCCGCCACTGGTTACCTCCATTGGACAGACAGGTAATTCCCTACCCTGAATTATGTTCCATTTGCATAGCCCAATGTGTTACCCACTGAGTATCAGCTGGATTGACATTTAGTGATTTTTATTTGATCAAGTATTCCCTTATGTGGAATAGTGCTAATGTTTTAGCAAGGCTCGGATAAGTGGCATGTACTGTCAATTTTTCATGAAGTGTTTTGGTACTTATGCAACAATAACACAAAATTCAGAACACAGGATCCACCCTTAGAGAGTATGTATTGTTCCATATCAAGTGGAAGTAGGCCCCCCTTATTGTTTTGGAAAACACCATTATGACTTTCTCTATTATTTTAACATAGAATACTGGTCAGACAGATGTATCTGAAATTGTATGGATGTGATGTGACCACACTGTTTGTGAAATGGTACTACTCAAAATGGGTTCTTATTACCTGATCGAACATTTAGGTTAGCGAATAAATAACCCCCTCAAACTGAAGTTGAGTACAAAAAAAGTCTACTGAATTTGAAGCCAAAAACAAAAAAAGAAAAATTCCTTTGAGCTAAACATAGAGTTTATGCAAGCTCCTTGCTGCAGTTGCTAACTGCCTTAACTGATTAACACATTCAGTTATGCAGAAGTGATATCAGCCACAGCTGCTTGAATGAGTCTTGGTACAGTCTCATGCCTGATAATCAACCTATCAGCACTGCTGTGAGGTATCCTTAACAGCTTGGGCTCACAGCAGCAGCTCCTTTCTCTCCCCGAAACCCCTTATGGTACTGATACCATTGTGGCCATACATCAGGGAGATTTTCAGACAGCAATATTTTGTTAACATGATTATTAAGTTTTAAGTTACTTTTTTATCCTTGAACTGGTTAGTACTGCTAGGCCTGTTGACTATTTTTAAATGAAACATAAGGTGGTATTTATGCAGAAGAAGTGAAAATATGACCAGGACACAAGGGAATTGCCTACTGGCAGGCCTGGAAAGTATATATCTATCTATATCTATCTATCTATATATATATATATATATATATATATATATATATATATATATATATATATATATATATAGCTATATATATATATATATATATATATACATACACATATACATATACACGTCTATGTCATAAGATCCAAATAGGTTCAAGATCCAAAGGTTCAAAAGACTGAAAATCAAAATATCTAAAATTCAAACTATCAAAAATGGGAATTCACCCCTTCTCCACTGTTGTGCAGTCTCGGAGTTGGTATAAAGACTAAGCAGGAGGGTGTGGGGTGAGCAGAATGTTTTTGATATTTTGAGTTTTAGATATTTTGATTTTCAGTCTTTTGTACTTTGAAGCTTATGACATAGACCCATATATACATGTACATATGTATTAATAAATTTATTTATTAACTGTGATAGTCTGACTGGTCCATGTAAGACCTGTTTCAGTAGTGTCCCAAGGAGAATAGCTCCAGAAATTAGACACAGTGAATAAGAGTAAATACAGGTACAATACACATAATACAGGGCTAACAAAGTAAAAAAAAAGATAAGAAAAATACTATGTAGAGCATTAGAGATTTTTAAATAATTAACAGAAAGAGTAAGCAATTATAGAATTGTAAATTAATTATAGTATGCAGATAAACACGACTGGGAACTAATACTGAGTACATTACTATAAAAATAGGAGCATTAGAAGTAGGATATGGCTGTAAAAACAGAAAATGTTGTCTAAAGCTGTGAAAATAAATTGACAATTTTAAGTGAAAGTAATTACTAAAGAATTAAAATGCATTAAGATATACTGATGGAGAGGAGAGTGAAAAGCTGAATCAGCTGAAATGTCAATGGCGCAACATGTAGCACACTCACCTTTATTTATTTTTATTTATTTAACATTTGTTTACAGGGAAAGTTTGACTTGGAACAAAGCCAATTTTCAGCGGAGGCCCGGGGAGAAATGCTCTAGATGCATGTCTTTGGTACAGAAGTCAGTGGTTCTATTCCCACACCAGATAGATCAATTTCTGACACTGCAGTACAGCATAAGGCAGTGCTGCACTCCTAAGTGTGGTGTCTTTCGGATGAGAAGTTAAACCAAAGCCCCATCTGCTTGAGCTGGTGGTAACTCAGGTTAATGTAAAAGATCCCAAGGCACCCATCAGAAAGAATTGGGAAAGTTCCCTGATGCCCTGGCCAAATTTCCCCTGGTAGTATAAATAACACCTTGGGTTTCCCCTGAAAAGAGGCTACTAGCTTAGTGTGACTAACCTGGTCAAAAGATCCCAAGGCGTCCATCGAAAAGAATTGGGAAAGTTCCCTGATGCCCTCGCCAAATTTCTCCTGGTAGTAAATACCACGGGTCTCCCCTGAAAACAGGCTACTAGCCTAGTGTGACTAACCTGGTCAAGAAAGGATAAATAACAAAAATAAACTGGAGAGGGGGAATGAAGGGCTGATAAGAATAGGGGTAGGGAGGCATTGAAAACTCAGGTAGTTGAAACTCACATCATTGAGATGATTTCAGTGACAGTGCATAGCATCAGAAAATGAAAATATCGAACCTGACCATCAAAAATAGCCCTGGACTATGGGACTCAAGTACACAAACTCTGCTACATCATGTCCACTGCCCAAAACACCGAAAACCTAAAGTATCTTATCCTACATTTTTGAAAGAGAGTGGCGCACCAGATCGCACTACATTGTAGACAAAGGTAAACATCCACAACACACCCACATCTGCGCGAGAGGCACCCAGTAAGCTATGCACATACAGCATCTCCATTCTTTTTTATAGTGTTGCAGTGGAGAAACAGGAATTACCTTAATTTCAATGGTCAGGTTTGATATTTTTAGTTTTTGATGCTATACGGTTTTGTTAAATTTGTCTCTATGATGTGAGTTTCAATGATCTGGAGTTTTGATGGTCTGAAGTAGACCCATTCAGGTATAGAGTCTGACAAAGAGGAGGGGGGTAGAGAAGGGTGTGTGAAAGTAGTATATATAATGGAGAAGTGTGCTTAGCCAATTAACAAGAACAGATCCAGGCATTGTATAAGTAGCATTTTTAGATGTGTTAAAGGATGTATTTGTCTTATGGCCAATGGGAGGGAGTTCAATTTTATATATATATATATATAGATTCACTTCATAACACTGAAATATCAAAACACTGAAACCAAAACACTGAAACTTCAAAATCTTGAAAACTCAGAGCACTGAAACTCAAAACACTGAAAACACATATCATACATATACTGAGTTTAAACAACATAAATCATAGCACTTTCTACCAAGTGTATGCAGGGGGGCAAGCCCCCCTGCACCCCCACACCCCCTGCTACTTAAATATATCAACTCCAAGATTGCACTTAGTGTAGTTAAGTGCAGTCTTGGAGTAGATATATATATATAAGTAGCAGGGGGTGTGGGGGGGTGCAGGGGGGCTTACACTTAGTAGAAAGTGCTATGATTTATGTTGTTTAAAGTCAGTATATGTATGATATGTGTTTTCAGTGTTTTGAGTTTTTTTTGTTTCAGTGTTTTGGTCTTCTATATTATGAAGTTTTCTCATTTTCAGTGTTTTGATATTTCAGTGTTATGAAGTGAATCCATATATATATATATATATATATATATATATATATATATATATATATATGTGTGTGTCTGTGTGTGTGTCTGTGTGTGTGTGTGTGTGTGTGTGTGTGTGTGTGTGTGTGTGTGTGTGTGTGTGTGTGTGTGTGTGTGTTTGTGTATTTGGAATACATGTAGAAACCAAAAGAACAAACGAATTATGGGATGTTTTTTGACTACAAGTACCTTTGTATCAGTGGAGTGATGAGGCCTTGAGGGAGAACCATCGAAGAAGAAGGTTAAGGGGGGAGCATTTGTTAGGAAAGTGGAGCAGATTATGGACTAGTTTTAACTGTGTGGAAATTTAAGTTAGTTTAATTTTTTTTGGAGCAAAGCAGTAGTGGTTGGAATTGGCATCTTGGTAGCAAATTAGGCAATTTTATTATGGCATTTTTCTATTTTTTTTTTTTCAGAGTTGAGTTAACGTTTGTAAAAATAGGTGATGCATAGAGCAGGATAGAAAGCATGTATGCAGTGCCTGTATTTGTTCAATAATATGATGTGAGGAAGTTAGAAACCCTGTACAAATACCTGTTATTTGATTTTTTTATGTTATGAATATGAGAATCAACTTTTAGTCAATCATCTAAGGTAATACCTACAAGTTGGGTTTGGGAGATGACTTCAAGTTGGATGTTTCATGTTGCAGTAACTGAAGTTGGTCATGTTGTCTGATTCAGACTTAGGGGTGACAAGAATTAATTTAGTTTTACTTGGATTCAGGAGCATTTGAGAATGTGAGAGCCAATTCTTTATGGAGGAGAAAGATTCTTAATTAAGGTTTTTGAGTGAGGACAGGGATGAGCCACAACAGATTAAAGTAGAATGATTAATAAATATGTAGTATAATTGTAGGTTGAGATGAGGAGGTAGAGAGATTTGCTGTCTCACCCAGTCTAGCTGGCAACGGAAAAATATCCTGCTGCCTGAAGAAGTAGACATTTTTAGGCAGTGCATGTGGACTCACATGCATCCCAACAAGTACACTGTGAACCTAGCCACTTGGAGGATAATAACTATTCTTCCACTTTGGCACATATATTCTAGAAATGTGGTTAATATTATGAGGAGGTTAGGATTCAAAGGAGGAGTCTATGACATAATGGGGAGGGGGTATGCCCTGGTCTTGCAGTATCTCTGAGCTCTTCTCTACTGGTTTTTGATTATTACTTCATTAAAGTTCATATGTCAGCCATATCGGCCTGCTTACTCCTGGACTCCACCTTGGCATCCAGACTACCTGTAGAACAGTTCTTAAAAGGCATCCTACATCGCAGGCTATCCAGCTGAACTCTGGCTGCAGCTAGCCTGGGATCTTAACTTCATGCTGGAAAAAATCTGACTTCAGCTCCCTTTGAACTAGCTGTATCTCGAATTCCTTTCCTGGAAAACTCTGTCTCTGTTTGCAGTTAGCCTACATAGGAGGGTGTCAGAATTGCAAGTCCTTATGTATGAAGAACCATTTCTTATATTCCAAAAGACGAATGTCACGTTGCACATTAACTCTTCTTTCATGTCTAAAGTAATTACAGTGGTAGCAATAAATCAAGCAACACAGTTACCAGTGTTTCTCCTTTTCACCAGAATAAGGGTGAGACAATCCTATAGTCCCTGGAAGTTCTCACAGGCAACTGAGATACTATTAGACAGAACAAAGTCAGGGCAACATTTTCTGGCTGTTGCTGTAAAAAGGGATTTCTGTCTCCAAACAGATTATTTCTAAGTGGCTGACAGTTTGTATTTGTGTCTGTAAACTCCATGGAATCATCATGCAGGATAAATTTAGGCTTCCTTCTTCCAGAGCCACTGTTACCACAGCCTTCCTAAAAAGTATTACTGAGCAAGGTATTTTAAAAGCAGCTACTGGTTCTCTGTCCATACCTCTTCCAAACAAACAGACTTTGCCTGATCTCTAAGGCTAGGACTGGGTTTTTTTTCTTCCATTCTGAAGGGCCTGCTGCTTTCTTCCACTATGGTCTGCTACCCCTCCTATTTGCAAGGACTACAGCAGTTGTGTAATTAACGTACCATAATGCAGATTTTCGAAAGTTGTCAGTGCTGCAATCCAGTTTCCGACTCACCATTCTCTGTAGAATCTGGAACCTTTAGGGACAGTGTGGGTCAGAACACTTTTCCTTCCTTTCTTTACAGCTATCTTTTTTATTCTTCTCTTCACATCTTTTTGTTCAAGCGTAACTGCAGAGTAAGTTTTCTCATGGGCAGACCTAGTAGCCTGGGTCTTTATGGGAACACAGGGTTCTCTATGCATTTTTATGCATGTAGAGTTGAAGGGGTAGAAACCCAAGTTTAATGGCTGCATGTTAACTTTTCTGTGAGGTATATTTAGATGTTTAGGTTAGGCTGAAGGTGATATCAGACAGCATAGGTGGAAGGAAGGATGTTTGGTTCTGAAAGTGTACAGATGTGGACTTCATCATGTGGCAAATTTCTCTTATGCAATGACTGCAATAGTGACCATACTTGAACATTTATATTTATGGAAAGTTGGCTGCACAACTGTACTTTCCTTATCAAATTGAGTCCAGCAGCGGATTCTGAGTTGATACTGACTTGCTTGCTGTACTGTCTCTCTGAGCAAATTGCTTAACCAGACAGTGTTCCTGTGTCACCCCGAAAAGAGATATTGGTGTCCAGGGGCTTACCCAGTTAAGGAATGAATACAATAAAAAAACTGTTTTATAATGAGACTGGGTAACATTTATATAGGGCTAGGAACTTGCATTTCTTGTTATATACTTTGGTGATGCTGTTATTAAAATAGATTCAACTGTTGTTTTTATTGTCTTAAAAAGGAGAAAGGAGACATTGTTCTCTATACATTGGCTTAATGGATCATAACACTCTTTAGTTAAGGCTTGGGTGTCAGTGTTTTTTTCTTTTTTCGAAAAGGATAATAAAACTTGTTAGTTTTTTGCTGAAGTTCCTGAATATAGATACATTATTGCTACTAGGGAGGCTGCTGTTACAGCAGAAGGTGATGGCTAAATGGTCTGATTTAACTAGAGAAAGAAATGAAATACATCTGCATCTTAACAGAGGACAGGGGAGTCAGTTGAGACAAGGTCTAGGATTTTGGGACCTCTTTTATGGTGGACAGCTATTTGATCCAAAGATCTGAAGTTGATGATATTGATAAAGGCTTGGGCATAGCAGTTGTTGGATGTGTAGGTGGACCAGTTAATATAATGAAAGTCTCATAATAAAAAGATTCTTAATGTAACTAATGTGTCTTCCAGTTTGTGAGAACATGTTTAGATATTTGATAAGGTCATCTCAGGGGGGATAGAGCGGGTGACTGGTAATTACCAATAAAGTTAAAATATGTTTTGCAGAAGTGTTTTGAACCCATACTAAATAGAGACTGAGGCCATTACGGTGAGATTAATAAGTATAAGGTGTCTAATAAGTATGGATATTGCTGTGCTGCAATCAGTGATCCTGAATGAGTGGTAGTTGCTGATCCCAGAAATAGAATAAGCGCTTTCGATTTGAGTGCTCTTCATAGACTGGAGCAAGGTTACAGTAGCTAAGCAAATGGATATGTTTTTCAGGAGAAAGGCAATTCCAAATTCAGTTATTTTGCCTCTGAGGTTAGCTGAGCCAGACTGGTATCTGTAGGACTGGAATTTGTCAAGTTGGAAAATCCAGTGATGTCATTTTGCCTAAAATGGTTTATTTGTTTATCTCAGCATAGGACAGTTTTTGTTTGCTGACAAGATCCAAAAGATCTGCCTCTAGTTTATGTATTTAAGTACATTTATTGCAGTTTAATTTTATGACAGGTAGAAGCAGTTCCTATGCTGCCACAGGATGCCATTGGGAATTAGGCTGGCCAAAGGACCAGAATTAACAGTCAGTGGCTCCATGGTTGGTGCCCAGATAGGTAGGGTAAGGTACTGGCTGAAAAGGCTATATATTATGGTGGTAATATAAGTAAGTTTCATAAGTTGGAGGGGATATTAAGAAGACTGAAAATATAATGAGATAATGATAGGATTTAGAGGTATGTCAAAAAGGGAGACTGTCATAAGTACAACCTAGTAATAACAGTCTTAGCTGAAAGATAATTAAGCAATAACAGACAATATGGTGTGGTATAGTGAAGATTTACCCATGGTTGGAGTGGTTATGGTTTAATCATGAGGGCAAAGCCCGACTGATTAAATAAAGCCAACCGTGGGTAAATTTCAATATACCACAACCACGGAGTCAGTTATTGCTATTATACACTGACATTATTTAAGGAAAAAAATACTTACTTTTCTTAAATAATGTCTTTGTATAATGGTGCATTACTGTTCTTCTGCCGGTGGTGGTGTACTGCTTCCTTGTGTTGATGTACTGCGCATGCATATGGGACTTGCTTTCCTACGCATACCCAATACATCAATGCTTTGAAACAGAAGCAATGGAGAAAAGAAAGTTTCTGTTGTTCCATTTTTTTCTTTTTTTTTTTTTAATTTATTAAAAAAAAAAGTTTTGGACACTTTATACCAATGGAAAAAAATCCAGGTGACCGGACCTTTTTCCGTTGGTTTATTGTGGGATTTACAATGGGCATGCTGGCCAATCGCATGCACATTTTGGAATATTAATGGGGGGGGGGTCATTATATAACAGCTATTAACAAATAGTAAGACAGTTGGAAACAACAACAAAAAAAAAACTAAGATTATTGCCTTTAGAAACAAATTATCCAAACCTGGACAGTTCCCTCTCACAATCCTCTCCTCAGATGGAACCATAATACAGTCCACTAGCCAGGCTAAACTGCTAGGTGTCACAATAGATGAGTACCTAAAATTTGTCAAGCATATCTCTTTTACCATCAAGAAAGTTCACACCGAACTTTGTACCCTCTATAGGGCTAAACCATATCTTACTCAGAGTGGCAGAATAGCCACTGCTCGGTCACACCTGCTTTCCACCCTCCTATATGGATCTTATATATTCATAAACCTACGCAAGTCTGAGCTCAATAACCTTGAATCCTGTTACAACAAAACTGCCAAGTTTGCTACTAATCAGCCTTACAAGACTCACCACTGCACTGCCCTCTCCCAGCTCAACTGGTTAGAACTCCCTAATCTTTTATTACACAACCAAATGACCATGGCCCACAAAATAATATACCAACCCAGTAACTGCCCTGCTCTCTCTAACCTTGTCCAACCTAGTACTATTACCCGGTCTCTCAGATCCTCCAACAAGCTAATGCTAATGTATCCCACAGCTACCATGGTGACTCCCTTTACTCCCATAAAATAGCCAAATTGTGGAACTTTCTTCAACAGTCCATCATACAAAATCCTCACCACTATGAATTCAAACAAATCCTGAAAAATGACCTAGCCAAACACTGGCTTTGCTCCTGTCATTCTCCAGGTTAATTCTACTACCTCCCATACCTTAGCCTACTTTACCTCCAAATATACTCCCTCCATCTTTGCTCTAACTCTGCTGACCCATAACATCTTGCACTCTGTTGTAATTTGATTGCCAGATTTTTTTTTTATTTCAGACATTCTGTACATAGTTAATAACTCTGTGCCTTTTATCATTGTTAATATTAATACATACTGTCTCTGATTTTATTTTATTTTGTGCACACTTTGTAATTCGTATTTCTGACTTAACAATAGTCTTTGTAATTAGTATTTCTGTTTAAGCTTACAGACTCTGTATTAATGTGTACTATTGTTTGTATTGTATACCATCTACTGTATTATATTAATTATAATTAATGTAAACTTTGTTACTGCTCATGGAGCTTTTCTCCCCGGGCCTCCACTGAAAATGTGCTTCTGGCCCAGTCGGACATAACCCATTTAACAAATGTAATAAATAAATAAAACAATTCACACTGAATTATGTAGTGGCAGTCAGTGAACCAATGGTTAGGCACTGGCTCAAAGAAATCAGACTACTATGAGATGAACACCTTCAATAGGCAAATTGGACAAAAGTAAGGAATTGCGAATGGCCAATGTGTGGACACCAGTCAAATACTGAGACACTCAATGAATAGGCAACAGCAGGCACTAAAATGGAATTCAGTTAATGAAGCAATAATCAATAAACAAATAAACCTAGTTTGATTGCTAAGACAGTAGTGAAAGGCCAATGAACTAGTATCAAAAATGCACTGAGCTCAAGTTTAACAGTAAAATAAATCACAGTTCTGCAACTTAGCTGCAGTTAATGAGGCAGAGAAAAGGCAGTGAAATGTATGCAATCTGCAAGGATATAGGCCTGCCTAAACTGTTGTGTACTACTCTGTTGCTTTGCCAGTTGAATGTATACTGCTCAGCAAAGTGCTGAACTGATCAAAGCTCTTTTTAAATTCTTTAATGTTCTAACCTTGGAAAGTCAATAAATGAAAGTCTATCCAGTGCCCTCAAAAAACTAGCCAATGAAAATCAGAGCACTCAGAGCCTTTGGTGGAGCCCAGGCTTAAGATACTAGCATATGGAAGCCTCTAATCTCACCAGAGGCTGATACACAGAGATTCCTTCACAGAAAGTAGCCAGGGCATTGGATCAGTCAAAATCCGGACGGAAAAGAGCATTTTGACATTTTTCTCTTTCTCAAAAATCTCCTATTTTTCCCTGGATTACACATTAGAGTAATATAAGCAGCTCAGCACTGATTTTGAACTGTGGATGGGTCATGGCTTGTTTGCAAAGCTAATACACACAGTGTAGGTTGTCAGGTCCCAGGTGTTCTAAGCACGAAATTGACTGAAGTTCTCCTCTCAATCTGGGTAGCACAGCTATCTGCAGCCAACAGTATAAAGTACTGAACCCATGTAACCGTTCTCCTTAAATACACTTGCAGAAGTCCCTTAAAACTGGAAGCGGACAATCAGTTTAATGTTGCTGGTAGAAACTAACCTCAAAATAAGCCAGGAAAGAGTTAATAACTGCTCATTCTCTCATCAAAAGTAGAAAGACAACCATCCCATCAGAAAAAATGCAGAAGCAGGTCCAAGTCAAACACTTGCCTCTATTAGTCAGGTCCTAGGTGTTTCAAGGGCATGATTCATGTTTCTGTTTCCTATCTTTGTAACAGTACAAAACATGGCTAAACACAGCCCAGCAATGAGTCCAACAGAAAATAGGAACAACCAATCACTTTTAAATTGCTGGGAAATGGCAACTGCAGAACATGCTAGGGAAGAGCAACTGCTCCTCCTCTTGCCTAAAGCAGCAACACAACAATCCCAGTGGAAAAAATAGTAACAAGTCTGATAAGCACTTGGCTCTTTTTTTATGTCCAAGGTTTTCCTGGGTCTTGAATGAAGTTTCTTCTGTCAGTCTGTGTGATGCTGTGAAGCACGTCTAAACACAGCCCAGCAGTTCACTCATACAGTGCAACCTTGTCCAGTTTTACACTCATGATTTAATATGTTGTCCTACTCTGTATTCACTTTGAGTACGTTCCCTGGTTTTAGGAAATAGATTTTTTACTAATTCATTGGGGTCCCAGAACAGCTAAATGGTACAGGGCAGGATTCACAGCAACTTTTTGAAGGTGAAAAACTGTATTGCAAAGCAGTAAAATTGTGCACATAGTTTGCAGGTCATAACCAAAAGAAAAAAAAGGCTATGATATCTGTGGTCAATTACATTATTTTATTTATTTTGTTTTCTTTGTTGACTAGGTAGGTGAGCTGGTCCTTGGAATGCTGCGACCATAAGCAAAACTACACATGTACTCAAACTTTGGTTATACAACTTTTGCACAGGCTAAACTCCTTTGTTGTCCAACAGTCAAAAAACATTTAAAGTACCAAGCATTTATGTTGTGTAGTCATACCTGTATAGAGAAATTTCCACAGGGAGAAGATGAAGGGAAGTATGGGCTGAGAACAGAACAAAGAGTAGAAAGGTATAATAGAAGCAGGTAAAGCAGAGGATGAGTTGGTGATTAGTGGGCACAGTCATTAATAGATTGTAGCAGGTGCTACTGTACTACTACTGAAAGATGAATTCTAAATATTTACAATAGAGAGAAGTCCACCTGTTATCTGATTTATGAGTGAATGCAGGAATGAGATGGAAGGCTATAGCTGAGACATGTATATTGCCGTTAGCAGGTATAGTGTTGTTGCCTTTTATCATAACTATCAGGTAAACGTAATCTGCAATAAATGCATTTACATGCATAACTAGCAGGTATGCAGTTAGTTCTTTCCTGAACTGTAAGTTCTCAGTAAGTTATGTTGGGTAATCATTCCAGTCAGCAGGGACAATTTTACTAAAGGATGTTTTACCTGTGCAAGGTAAAAAGGGAGACAGAATAAAGTTAGGGTGTTACTCTCCTGGCTTCTGAAAGAGTAGGGGAGAATTTTATTTTGAGTTTACTTCTTATGGATGGGCAGAAAGAATGGTTTAGTATTTTAAAAGTAAAGATGGATAAAAGAAGTGTGGAATGAGCTGTGACTGGAAGCCAATTCGACATTTGCAGGATGAGACAGTGATGTTCGAGATGGGGTGAAAGACAAATGAACCTACATATGGCATTAATTGACATTTGTATTTTATAAGTGTTATATGAGAGTAGGGTAGTAACTGGGTGAGTACATTCTAGCCTTGGGACAAATACATTCTGTGCCAGAGCTTTTCTGGCTTCTTTGCCGAGATTGTTTGAAGTGGTATAGGAGTATTTCAGTTGAGTAGTAACGTTTGCAACCAGATTTATGATGTGGTTTAAAAAAAAAGTGTTTTACCAGGTTTTAGGCCAAAGTACTTATACTTTTCGACTTTGCTTATTGGTTAGTTAGTCAGGGTTATGATCAACAGGGAGGAAGCAGTTTTAAAGTTCTGGGTGGAGTTGAAGGCTGCTGTGGTAATTTTATGAACATTAAAAGTAAGTTTATTTTGTGCATAAGCTGAGTAAAGATCAATGTAAATTCTTCTTCAGTGGCAGATTGGACTGAGGAGGATTGTCCAGCTCTGGCCATGATGATGTCTGTACGTAGTGTTATTTCACCTGAAGGGATAGCAGTGGAAATGTCATTCATAAACAGAGAAAGAAAAAGATAAGCCCATGAAAATACCCTTGAGGGATTACAACAGAGAAGGAACCACAGTCACTCTGTAGTGTACCAGCTTGGGTTATAAAGAATCTCTCAGAGAGGTAATAACTAAACCGGAGTACAATTTTATTTCCAAAGCCTAGAGCACTTTATTTCTGAAGGGGAATAGCATGCTCTACACATTCAAAGGGTTCTGCAATGATCAGTGAAGACTGTTCCTGTCAAGCACCCCTTATCCATATATTTATATCAAATAGACCAAGCCTTGCCATATTAATGCAGGCTAAGAAAAACATATGTGAGATTGTGTACCATAAGCCTGTACCTGATTCTTAGTTGGACTAAAAAGCATAAACAATGTTGAGCAGACTGGTATATTTGAAAATATTCTCAGTTTATGGGTCCAGGTGTCAGTTTGATATATGATTTATCAAAGTATTATCACTGTGTCGCAGAAATAATATATTAGTAGGTGGTAATGCAAGTTTGGCCAGGCTACAGTACAGAGAAGGTGCGCATGACAGAGATCCAATAGATTAACTGACCAATAGATGAAGAATCACTGTAGGACTGAAGAAGACACCTTATGTTATGTATGTAGCATGTGTCTGGTGCAGGCTGCTACAGGTCAGCATGAGTCATCCATCTTACTGGAAGACAAAATAAACTTTTGCATTTGAAACCTGACTGGCGGAACACTACATTTGATATCACTCTATCACCTGCCGTTGCGTGTGCATTGCAGAAGTAATCATCATAAGTGTGTGTGTCAGACACACCTGGAGTGCTGCTGAAGCTGAGATCTGTTAGATAAGTGTCTGTGTCAGACACACCTGGAGTGCTGCTGAAGCTGAGATCTGTTAGATAAGTGCCCGTGTCAGACACACCTGGAGTGCTGCTGAAGCTGAGATCTGTTAGATAAGTGATCAGATATTTGTGTCAGACACACCTGGAGTGCTGCTGAAGCTGAGATCTGTTAGATAAGTGATCTGATATTCACTCAAGGTATGGTCCTACAGAAGTGTCACATTGGAAAGCATGAATACAAGGAATATGAAAAGCGTTTGGTGTCTAGAAGTCTCTGTGGGTCATGCAGCGTAATCCGCTGATGCCCAGACATCTCAGAGCAGGATGCTTGTTGAGCTTAAAATCTAACAACGGTGATAAGCTCTGTACCAGCCAGAGTGTGGCAGAGTAAAGGCACCATATGCCAGTCTGCAGGCACAGCTTTACAGGGCCACAGCAAATATTTGTGGTACCTTGGAGAGGAGTTTTTCCCCAAGAATGCAGTGGGTGGATGCCATGGAAATTTTGGTTTTGATACTTTGTGTTTTAGGAAATTTCTACTGCCATTTTTTTCAAGCTTTTGTCCTGCATGTTTTGTAACAAGTTGTGTGACTTAAGTTTGTTTTTCTTTTTTGTCTGTCTGGATAAGTTTGCCGAAATGTACTGGAGATGGTAGTTTGTGGTTTCAGTATTTGCTAAGGGAACTTAGGGAGACAGTTTGCTGTTTGACTAGGAGCAATGTTTCATGAACACATAGGACATGAAGAGCCAATGTTCTTGATCTTGCGGCTTTTTTATCTTTAACAGCTTTATTAACTCTCTCTCTGCTTCGTTTTAGGGACCATGAAAGATTTCACTTGGTCCATGAGTCTCTCTTTTGTATTCCTTCTCTCCAAGGTCATCCCTGGAGAGCAGTAATACACACTAAGAAATCCTGCGGTTGCATGTAGAGGTGTGTCAAAGTGAGCAGGTTTGCTTTTCAGATCCATGATTTATTATTATTGCCTGGGATGTTTGGTAAAGGTTGCACCACTCAGCTTCAAAGTGTTAAAACTCTGCCCTGTACCTAACTTCTTGATCAAGGGCAAAAGAATGACTGACTGTTTTCTGGTGATCTTCAGATTTTATTGGTGACTTGTATTGATGTTTCTTGCTGCAGTTTTTGTACCTGGCCTAGTGCTAGTAAGATTCATGTTTTATATATTGTTCAGAGTATCTCATATTGTTCAAATAGGTTCATAGGTTCATAGGTAGGTACTAGGCTAGGGCCTATATAAGCCTAGCCAAAAAGGTACCCTGGCTTTGTCAGTGCATTGTAACAACAGCACGTGGTTGTTTTCTTATTTGTTTGTAAACCTACAGTTGTAAAATGTATTTTTAATTTTTGTCAGTGCCTGCCCTTTGAGCTTGGGTCAGGGCTCAAAAAGGTCTGTCAATCAGCCCTCTTACCTCTTTATCAAATTGTAATAAATAAATAAAAACATGTGGGCTGAACCAAGACTCATTTTCAGCAATAACCTGTTGCATTAACCACAATAAATAAATAAATAATATTGAACAGTATACAAAGAGAATTTAAATGTGTTGCAGGCATATTAAGTAAGCTGATTTTCCTTGTTTTGCAGTGATGTACTGCAAATATAGTATGAGGATAGGAGCTTTATTTGTGCTGCCACCATGGCCATGCCACCATGGAGTTAGTGTATTTAAGTAATAGGGCTGAGTGAAGTCTCCACAGAAAATGAAAATTTTGCTTCTTCACTGTTTTGTGTGTTTGTAGCTTTTTTTGTTTTAATTTTGACATTACCAGAAGAGCATGGTTTAAGAACAGAATGTGGCCGTGATGCTGCCCTTATGTTTTTCACATATAGTTAACAAAAAAAAAAAAAACGTATTAAAGAACCTGTATCTAGCAGATAGTTTAACTGACTTCCTTTGGTCTTTGGCTCTGTAACTCATGTTCTGTCTGATAGGGGTGTTGCGGTACCTGATGCCCTGATTCAGGGCTGGATGGTCAGATAATTTGGCTAATGACCCGTGACACAACATAATATCCATCACAGAAAAAAAGAGCATACTGGTATACTGTGGTAACGGGGGCAAAGTCGACTTTGATTGAAGTTAATGGTGAAGTTCTTCAGTATTCACTACCTGGCTGTTGTTTTGTATACATCTCCCCTGGATTAAAAACAAAGTTTGTTCTCAGTACAGGGCACTGTGCCAGGTTGTAAATATTCTGCAAATGTATTAAAACTTGCTGCAGCTTTTTGCCCCAAGCACAAACAGTTTTTGAATCCAGGGGATTTAATATTAATTATGTCGGCATGCCATGTCAGTCATCTAAATTAATTTTAACATGTACATTATTTTGTTGTTTTACTTGCATGCTCAGTCCTGGATTCACATCTCTCTGTTGATCAGAGGCTACAGTACTGTGCAGAAATGGTTTATTCATAATTGCATTTCATTTAAATGCAGATTCAATGACATACACATGAAACTGAATGGGGTGAGTTTGTTAAATATTTAAGAGATTTGGAAGACCAAGAATTGTATCTTTCATAATATCTAGCGTTTTTGTAATTTAAATACAGTGATGTTCAGTAGTAATTTCTTTTTAATGGTTAATAACCAGAAGAGCTGTTGTGTGGCCATTATGTTTAAGAATAATTGATTATAATTGTTCTCATTATTCAGTCCGGGCAAAAACAATTTAAGCTTTCTTCAGTGTACTATAATGACTTGATACACTCCTATTATTATTAGTACTGTATTTTACATTTCTTGCCTTGGACTGATTTTTAAAATGTATTCATATAAATTGCAAAGTTATTTGTTTCATATGGCAGGGATTATTGTTTTAATTGTATACATTTCAGGTCTGTGAATAAATGTAGACACAGTACCCCATTTCAACAATGCAGAAACACAAAAAGCAGTTAAGTTTGGAATACTGAGGTCATATAAACAGTTACTGCATAATTTGTATAATCCTCTCTTCTACAATTCAAAACAGCATGAATGCATAATTTTTAAAGTGTTGTAATCTGTGACTGTTGTTAGTTGTTTGTGCATTGTGACATGCATGTGACATTTTCATATTCAAGAAGACTGAATCTAAAGAATTTACAGATTAAAATAAATAAAAGTAAATATGCTAATTGAGCCCCATTAAGTGACGTAATACAAAAAGAAAGAAAATGATAAATGGAATGAAGATTAATAATCATAATGCAAAATACCAGACTGCTGCTGGATATAAATCATCAGCATTATTCTTATGTTTTCAAAGAATAGATGCATGCAGTCATTTTTTATAAGATAAACTGCTGCCAGTTTTATTTGTTATATGACTGACATCGGATGAATACGTGTATCTGAAATGTTACATTCAGTCATGTATGATTCTTAGACTGCACAGTACATTGGTATTCCAGTGCCCAAGTTCAGTTTTCAGTTCATTGGTATTCCAGTGTCCAAGTTCAATTTTCACTTAGTTTCATACATTCTCCCTAGCAACTGCAATTGCTTCTATAGTATTTTAATGTCACTATGTTAAAGTGTTGATTATGAATTCAGGGCCTCAACAGAGCCTTACAGAGTAAGAGCATATTTCGGGGTTGCCATAGCTGGTAAATCAAATCAGAAAAAAGCCAATTATGATTTTAAACTCTTTAAATGAGACAAAACAGTTTAATTGGTAGCTTGTTCCATACCCATGCAATCCTTATTTGGAAAAAATCCCTTGATATTAGTTTTGAAGATTGTCAGTTTTCATACACATCTTGTTGTGTCTTGTCTCTGCTGCATATTCTACCAAGTGTACATCTAATGTTGCCATGAGAATGCCATCCTTAAAACATTTTGAAAGAATTGATGAGACTGTACTATACTGGAATTAACTGGAAACAACTGAAATGAGACTGGAATGAAAGTCTTTATCTGTTATTTAGCCAAGTTCGTGCTGAACAGGTGCCAGTCTCTCCTTTATGGGCCAAGTATTGTGTATTTTTCAGAATTAATTCTCCCAACACTGTAGTTCATTTAATAAGGCTTTATTAGATGTTCACAATATGTGAATACTGTCTTCATTAACAGTGCTGATAAACAATAACAGTCTGTAGAAATTCTGGGATGCTGGTTAGTAATAACAGTGTTGCAAAATATATCCAACGCTTCTGCATGTATATTCTGATTGTCCTGAATAATGTAAACTGAAACAGTCTTTATTTGTCCTGTCTTCTGTACTCAGGCTCGAGTGTCTGTATTGTAGCTTCCTTTCTAAAATGCTGGATATTTAATCTTTTCTGTATGTCAGGTCGAACTAACTAACTGACTTCCCTAACTGTAACTGAAGTACATTTTAGTAATACCAAAACCCTGTAATGTTTTACATGCCTCCTTAGCCTTGGTTACCTGGGTTGTAAAGCCTGATCTTGCATGTGCCTTTTTATCTAGCATTCCATTCCTATGTACATCTTTTCCTTGAGAAAGGAACAATCTGTATGTCTGTATTTTCTGCACATTTCATGCTTATCTTTCCTTTCTAATAAACTGTCTTTCTTTTAAACTGAATGCATACATGTCTGACTTTATATTTTCAGGACTTATTCTACCTAAATGTCCTATAGTGGATTCACTGAGAATACCCTAACTCTAACATCTCCCCCAGAGGTCCTTGATAAAAGTTTTACAAGGACCTACTTTAGTAGTTACCTTACATTTCTATTGCTAACTACTGTATATGGCTTTATGCTACCTGACTCATAATCTGAAAATAAATGTTCTTTATTTGGTAAATACATTTGCAGTTTTAATTTTGACCACTAGGTGTCACTTGAGCATTTATGGCCTGTTTGGATTGAAGTCTTTTATCTTTATGATTTAATTTCCATGTTATCTAGATTTCTCTGTGGTCGCGTGGGTTTCCTCCGGGTGCTCCGGTTTCCTCCCACATCCCAAAGGCATGCTGTAGGTGGATTGGACACTCTAAACTGGCCCTAGGTGTGATTGCGTGCATGTGTGTGCCTTCACTGGAAGGTTGGGCACCAGGCTGGCAACTCGACACTGTCAAATCTCTACTGCCAATCATGAGCAGACAGGTGATCCGCTGTGGCGACCCCTAACCGGGAAAAGCCGGAAGAAGAAGAAGAAGAGTCTTTAAGTCTAAGTTCCTATATATGAGTAATATATCCAAAACCTGGATATTATTCTGAAAATGAGTGTCTTGTAATTCTGTGGCTTTTAAAACTGATTAAGCCAGGTATTTTTTTAACTCTGCTGTCCCAGAAACAGCATGGAGAAAACCATACACATCCTTAACCTGTCTTTGTGAGTCTTCACTTAAGTTAGACAGAATACAAACTGTTGACCCTGCCTGTTTTTCTTACCTTATGGACTGGTGCCTTAGTGTACCATGATGTCTCTCTCTTATAGCAAATGAAACCTTTTCCTGTTGTTTTAAATTTAAATCTTTAAAATTGTACTGTTTAATCTATTTTCTTTTTTACTGTATAGCCTGTCAAGCATGATGGCTATTTCCTGAAGACTAATTGAAATCAGCACTAAAGGGATAACTTTATAATTTGTCTTGAAGCATAATTACCATATATTGTATTAACTTGTGTCTATAAATTTTCATCTAGATCTGCTAATAATGCTACTTACCTTTTTAACTTTTATGTGCTGTAATACATGTTTGCCTCCTAAATTTGTGTCTGAAATATTCTATGAACATATATGAGCTATAATAGTTTGCTAAAACTTATGTTTTCTGTATTTTAGGTCTATACTTTTGCATTTTCTGTTAGTGTCTTTTTAACTTTCTGACTAATGTATGATAATTATGTATAGTACTCTGTAATCTGTCAATTAATTAATAAATTAAGCCTACCCTGTTATGCCTTGAGTTTATTGAATAACTAATACTATCTATTCTTTAGATAAATTATCTTAATAAGCCTATAATAAATAATTCTGTCACTTGAATAATGTGAAGGATGATGTAGTGAAGTAATAAGCCTGTTACAAATAATTGTGTCACTTTACCCTTAACTAATGACTGAATAATAAAATTCTGTTACTTTACCCTTAAAACTAATGAATAATGTGATGTAACTGAATATTATTTTTATATTCTGAAATTTCACTGAACTGTACTGTACTGAACATGCATAACTGAGTATGACTGTCATATTCTGAATCTTGACTGAAATTTACATTGGCATGATGCATATTTATACTGAACATTTAAAATAGCTGTGTATATTCTGGAAACTATAAATGAATGAAACCAAAGTCCAACCAAGAACGCAAACTAAAGCTGTCCAAATACCATTAAAACGACCAGTAGTCCATCAATAATCCACTTTATTAAAAAACGAACACAGGAGCAACTACCATAAGCACTTTCATCTTAGGCACAAGACTTCATCAGATACTCCTTCCTTATTTTACTTGTCTTTCATACAAACACCAATTAATTATCATTCACAATTAACCATTTAAAGCAACATCACCAAAAATAGTAAAATGCCATCCTAAAACCATGTTTTAGGAAATAGTAGCTAAGCCTTAATACTATATTGAAATTTTAAAACCTAAAAAAAAAATATATATATATATAGTCACCTACTAAAAGTATTCCTAAATTTGTAATCTAAATAAACATTAAATCTAAATTAATAAAAACATTTTTTTATTAAAATAAGTACTTAATCAAATGTGCAACTATGCAAACATATAAATAAGTTATATAATCACACTGTGGAAGCTTTTTGTACCAAAACTGGTTTAACAGAAATATATTCATTTAACCCAGGTGGTGCATTAGACCTTAACCTGAGTTGCCATACCAGTTCTTTGTTAAGTAACATATTTTTATAATCACCACCCCCTATGTAATTTCTAACTACATCAATAATACCAAATTTATATCCACTAAAAGTGCTGCAGTAAATAGAATGTTTGTATAACACACTAGAATCTTTCTTGTTTTTTACATCATAACAGTGTTCATAAATTCTATCCTTGAATGCCCTCTCAGTTTTACCCACATAGTATGCGGGGCATTCATTACATACAGCCAAATATACTAACATCTTTGTACTGCAGTTGCCTCTGCAGAATCTAACAACACTACCCAGGCCATTTTCTAATTTAATACTACCTTCTTTCAAAATATTGGAACACTGTTTACAACCACCACAAGGAACTGTGCCCTTACCATCATATTTATTCCGAGGCATGTTTACCTCAAAAGTTTTTTTAAGACTAAAACCTGTCCTAATAGAAAAGGAAAGTATTGGCCCTACAGATTCAAACAAGTCCCTGTGGGTTTTTAATAAACTCCAGTTATCTCTCAGTATTTTCATGAAAGTCTCAGAGAAGTCGTTGTGTTCTGTTACACAGGCCTTTTGATATTTATTAGTATTTTCCATCACCATGTTATTATTACTGTTAATCATGTTAACCTTATCATTCAAGGGCTTACCTAAAAGTGGTATATATTTGTGACCCCAACCTCTCTAAACCTCCCCCAATACCCTATCTATAAATACTTCAGGGTATCCCCTCTCTATAAACATCAATTTTAATTTCCTGAACTCCTGCTCTAAATCCACAAAATCTGATGTCATACGAGCAATACGGATGCCTTGCCCTTTAATTAAGCTTTTTTTCATAAACATAGGGTGGTTACTGGAGAAATGTAAATAACTGTTGCACCAAGTAGGCTTTCTATAAATTTTAGACTTGAAACCAGTATCCGTTTGTGAAATAGTAATGTCCAAGTAGTTGATGACCCTCTTATCCCATGTATATGTAAATCTAAGGAAGGGGGTGCTATGACTGATGTACTCAACAAAATCTTTAACACTACCTTTTACACCTTTCCATAAAATGAAGATATCATCCAAAAACCTGACATAAAGGCGGATGTTCCCCATATACATACTAGGAAAAACAAATCTGTTTTCCCACTGTAACATAACTAAATTTGCGTAAACAGGGGCACAATTTGCCCCCATTGCCACGCCGTTTATCTGTTGATAAAATTCTCCTTGAAAGTGTATACAATTGTTATCCAACACTACTTCCATAAGTTCTAAGATAAGTTGAATGTTATCATGCGACAAAGTGGAAAATTTATATACACTGTCACTAAAATATTTTTGCCCCTCAGTTCTGGGTATGGTAGTGAACAAATCGATGGCATCAATAGTCAGAATACTAAGCCCTTCCTCCCAAAACTCATGGGTAAGTTTACTCAGGAATTCCCAAGAATCTTTGATCAAATGCTCTGTTTTGATGACTATTTCCTTCAACCAATGATCAATATACACCGCAATTGGATGTGTCTTAGAGCCCTTAGCTGACACAATAGGTCTAAATGGGGGCTGTTTTATATTTTTATGAACTTTGGGAATTTCAAAAATAATGGGAATTTTAGGATTTTGCTGTTTCAAAAAATAATAAGTCTTCCCACTAATCCGGTTTTCAAGCATATATTCTTCAAGCAGGGAATCAATCCGCCCATATGCTATGTGAATCTCATTCCTAAAAAACGAAGAATAAACTTTGGTGTCCATCAAAATATTTGTAATCATGTTATTATATTCCTCAGTACCATAAAAAATAGCACCCCCCCTTATCTGGCTTCATAATACGTAGTGAAGTGTTATTTTTTAATTCATCAAGTAACACTCTTTCTTCCCTAGTTAAATTATTTTCCCCTCTGTATATTTTGTTGTTTCCACTATATGCTGCATATATTTCTTCAGTAACTTGTCTTTCAAAAATCAAAAGAGCAGGATGGAGGGGTGGATTTGTAATACTTCCCCTAAAGGGGCCTACTACACTTCCTTCCTCTACTATTTCATTATTCTTATATATCAAAGCAAAATTAAGTTTCCTCAGGTATAGTTTTAAATCAATTAAAACCTGAGCTATAGCTAAACCATAATTGGTCACAAATTTAAATCCTTTAGATAATAGCAAAAAGTGTTCCTTTTTTAGTGTAAGCCCAGTATAATTGTATATTTTAAACCCTTTATATTCTGCCACTATACCATTTAAATCCACCTCATAAAAAACACCACTCCCTTCTAAAGTTTCTTCCATCCCTTGTTGTTTTGATATAATGTGGGTGGGGGATGTTGGCCTGAATCCAATTTGCCTCTGTTCATGTTGGCCAACCTCTCTGACCTCCTTGGAACTTGCAAGTTTTTTTGCTGCTGGTAGTCTGAAAAAGAATCTAACTCATCCAAACCTCCCTGAAAATCATGCTCTATTCTATTTCCTCTAAACTGTTGTAAATCAATCCCTTCTCTCTGTTTATAACCTATACCCACTTTATTGTCAATATTTTTTCTAGGTCCTGGGTAAGCTTTTTTTGAATCATATTGCTGTTTATCCCTACGTAACTTTTTTTGTTTTCTCAAAAAGATATTCTCAACCCTTCTATTTACTCTACACAATACTTTATTATATAAATTTTCATATTCACTAAAAAGAAGGTCTTTTAAGATGTTATGATTCAATTGTTCAACTTTTTTGTATAACACTATTAAACCTTCATTGTGCTTGATAAGTTCTTAAGTAAATTAATACCACAATCATCAAAAAAATCATGAAATTCTTGAATAACATCTAAAGTGTAATTAACACCAAAAGGGTATTTAAAAAATCTTAAACCTTGTGGAACTATTTTAGAACCACAACAACATTGCAAATATTCATTGTCCATTTGTACACATTTTAACTTAAAAAGTCTCTTCTCAAAGTTCAAAATCATTTCTTTTAACATAGGTGACTGTCCATTACTATCTGACACTTCCACAATAGCGTTTAAGTCTTTTTCAAAGCCAAAATTGAAATTTTTAGAAATAATGTCATCCATAGACAAAATAACACCATTAGCGTTAGTGTCCATGTTGTCCCCATTCGAAAAAACATTATTGACAGTACCTTTTGTATGTCGAGATGGTGCTGAACCTTTAGTTTTGTCGACCACCCCAGTGACTGCCTTCGAAAGGGCCCTTTCTTTAGTTTTATGCTTACAGCCATCACTGTTCGTCTCCGTTGAAGGCCCAAACAATTCCGTTCTGCAACCCACCGACGCCTTCTTCGGTGATGACGTCATCAGCACCAAGTTAGAACAACAAGCTACATGATTAACAGTAATAATAACATGGTGATGGAAAATACTAATAAATATCAAAGGGCCTGTGTAATAGAACACAACGACTTCTCTGAGACTTTCATGAAAATACTGAGAGATAACTGGAGTTTATTAAAAACCCACAGGGAATTGTTTGAATCTGTAGGGCCAATACCTTCCTTTTCTTTTAGGACAGGTTTTAGTCTTAAAAAAACTTTTGAGGTAAACATGCCTCGGAATAAATATGATGGTAAGGGCACAGTTCCTTGTGGTGGTTGTAAACAGTGTTCCAATATTTTGAAAGAAGGTAGTATTAAATTAGAAAATGGCCTGGGTAGTGTTGTTAGATTCTGCAGAGGCAACTGCAGTACAAAGATGTTAGTATATTTGGCTGTATGTAATGAATGCCCTGCATACTATGTGGGTAAAACTGAGAGGGCATTCAAGGATAGAATTTATGAACACTGTTATGATGTAAAAAACAAGAAAGATTCTAGTGTGTTATACAAACATTCTATTTACTGCAGCACTTTTAGTGGATATAAATTTGGTATTATTGATGTAGTTAGAAATTACATAGGGGGTGGTGATTATAAAAGTATGTTACTTAACAAAGAACTGGTATGGCAACTCAGGTTAAGGTCTAATGCACCACCTGGGGTAAATGAATATATTTCTGTTAAACCAGTTTTGGTACAAAAAGCTTCCACAGTGTGATTATATAACTTATTTATATGTTTGCATAGTTGCACATTTGATTAAGTACTTATTTTAATAAAAAATGTTTTTATTAATTTAGATTTAATGTTTATTTAGATTAAAAATTTAGGAATACTTTTAGTAGGTGACTATATATATATATATATATTTTTTGAGGTTTTAAAATTTCAATATAGTATTAAGGCTTAGCTACTATTTCCTAAAACATGGTTTTAGGATGGCATTTTACTATTTTTGGTGATGTTGCTTTAAATGGTTAATTGTGAATGATAATTAATTGGTGTTTGTATAAAAGACAAGTAAAATAAGGAGGGAGTATCTGATGAAGTCTTGTGCCTAAGACGAAAGCGCTTATGGTAGTTGCTCCTGTGTTCGTTTTTTAATAAAGTGGATTATTGATGGACTACTGGTCGTTTTAATGGTATTTGGACAGCTTTATATTCTGGAAACTATTAACACTAGCAAAAGTAGGCTGGATAAAAGGTTCACTGACTAAAAAGAAGTACAATCCAAACACAAATAGTAAAGTGAACCAAACGATGACAGTGGCATTGTTTGGTCCACCTTACTATTTGTGTTTGGATTATTCTGGAAACTAACTAAATTAATACTAAAAGAATATCTTTTGCCAGTGTTAACTCAACACAGATAAAAGCATAACTGAAATCTGTTTTCCTGTCAGTATTGTCTAAACATAGATAAACTGAAAACTAGTACTGATGTACAATTGTATGAAAACATGAGAACACTTTCAAAGTGTTACCTGAACACAGATGAACTGAAATCTGTTATTGTTATATTCTGGAGACTAAACTATTAATATCTTTTTGTCAGTATTACCTGAACAGAGATAAAAGCATAAACTGAAACTAGTACTGTTATATAACTGAAAACATACATACTTGCTTTAACTCATAGATTTTAACTTTAAACAAACATTGAAGAAATAACTGAAACACATAGCCAGTCATCTTCTGCACCACAGTTCTTGTCAAATTTTACTCTGCTCTCATGATCCACAGATTTTAGCATTACTGTTCTGTGAGTGAAACTCCACCCACTGTCTCACCATAACCGCTCCTTTAGCTGACATCATTTAACTTTTCAGTACTACTGAATATTGCAAGAATTTATCATTACTGTCTGCAATTTTCTTGGATAAATAGTAAAAACTGTAAATGCATTAAATTGATCTTTACCATACTGCCTTATGACAGACGGTACTGTCCTTAATTTAGTTTGCTAAGCTGGCTGTAATCTGATCTGGTGTGCTTGGTAAACTGTAATTTCTGTATGAAATATATACAATTTAAAACTGATTACATAAGTGCATTTATTACCAGATTTAAACTGATCTGACTCCAAAAGTATGTCTATTCTTCCTAACATAAAGAGTTGGACCTGTGGCTTTACTGACATGATATACTTTTTTATGCATAGGATTTGAACTCTTGGCTGTACTGTCACTTTTAGAATGAAGCACTGACTTTTACATTCTGTAAACTAACAAAACATTATTTAATATTTGCAAATGCTTTTTTTGTATCTGTCTGTATTAAGATAGTGGGCAGGATTCACAAAGGCTTGCACGGAGTGTAAGAGACGTGTAACACTCCATGCAAGCCTCACGATCCAGGAACAGCCCTAAACTCCGTGTAAGAGACCAAAAAGCGTCTCTTACACGGACTGGGCGTGGACATGCTAAATACCTCACTTGCAGCCGAAAGGTATGCAAATGAGGTATATTAGCGATCCACGAAGCAGAAACCAGTCTGTGTAAGAGACGTTTTAGCTGCAGAAATGTACTCAGTTGACAACTGAGTACATTTCTGCAAATTCCACAATGGAGCCATGTCAGCTCCAAATAAAGGGTGCATATGTGTCAGGCAGCATGCCAATGGCCAAATATGTGGCCCTTGGCAAGGTAACCCGATGCAAAAATAATAAAAATATAATTTTTTTTTTTTCGGCAATCGCCGATGTTTAAACCCAGCGCAGCCCCGTGCAAACGGGCTGCACTGTATAAAAACATAAAAAAGAAGGTTATAAACCCACAAATGTGGGTTTCATGCAATACATGGAATGACAATGCAGGGACCAGCAGACCAAAAACAACATGGCCACCTTGTAGTGGTTGCTAAGGGGGGAAGCTGAGTCTAAGACATGTAACTAAGCATTAGTAGGCAGTCTCATGTAAATGAGGGTTAGGATACTGAATCTCACAGTCACATAGCAAATGAGCACAGTCTGAGTAGTGTAAGAGATACATAAGGGGAGGAATAGAGTAGGAGATAGGTGACATCACAGGGGGGAATGGTAGAAAGAAATGCATTTCATTGGAGGTCAGTGTAACATGACAGATGACAGACACAAATCATGGAAAGAGGTGTGCCACTAGATAAGTCAGGGAAAGTCAAGAAATGGAAGGTGTACACTGTTACTTACACCAAAGTTTCTTGCTGGGCGTGCATGCGCACGTGTGCGCGCCATGAAGCGCGAGTAGGGCAGTGTGCGCGCGTGTAAGGCAGACTGAGCATGTGGGAGCATGTTGGGAGATGTTTAACACTGTTTGCGCTGGTGTGCGCGTGTGTAGGGCAGACTTAGCATGTTGGAGGCTGTTGGCAGACGTGTAACAGTGTTTGCGCCGGTGTGCACGCATTTTAACCCGAATAAGTAGATTCTGAACCATTTAAGCACGTGTGCGCGTGTGTAAGCCACTGTGCACGTGTTTCTGCTGGTATGCACATTGCTCCCCCCTGAGGAAACAGAAAGGAAAAAGGAAGCAACAGAATTAATAGGAAGCTAGCAGGGATAACTGCTGAAGCTAGCAGGTGAAAACAATTAGAAGCAGGCAATTACACAGGCAGAATAGTAGCCCAGCCCAGCACTTAAAACTCTGCAAACAGTAGTGCAGGATGTTTCTCTTAAGAGACACTGCAAGACAGGAGTAAGGTAATAGAAGTGAAAACTGAAAAAGCTTCACCCAGAGCAGAAATGTTAGGGGCTGCCATAGCTGTCATAATGAGACATAGGCGACTTGCTGAGGGTGGTGACAATGCAGATGGTGCCAGACAACCCACAGTGAGGAGACGGAGAAGAGTGTACAGGCCCAGGGTCACCTACCACGGGTTACATCAGCTGGAGATAGTAGAGCGCTATAGAGTGGACAGAGAGCTCCTGCAGCAAATTGTTGAGCTGTGCAGGCCATGCCTCACACACAGAACCAACAGAGGGGTACCCATCCCAGTGGAAACCAAGGTATGTGTTGGCCTAAGAATACTAGCAACAGGTACCTTCCAGAGACCAACTGGTGATATGATGGGGATATCACAGGCATCAGCCTCCAGGGTACTGCACCAGTTCCTGGATGCCATGTCAGCACATGTCGGTGATCATGTATATCTCCCCAATGCCCGTGAGGTATTGGTCAATAATATGCATCTCTTCCAGCAAATAGCGGAATACCCTGAGGTAGTGGGTGCAATAGACTGCATGTATATACGCATCAAAGCACCAGCCGGTGAGCGGGGTAGGGCCTACATTAACCGCAAGGGCTTCCCCTCCATCAACTGCCAGGTCGTGTGTGATGCCCAGGGCATAATAATGAATGTGTGTGCTGGCTGCCCTGGGAGTTACCATGATTCCCACATCTGGCATTTGACACAGCTGTACCAGACATTTTCCAATGGGGACATCCCACACGGACACCTAGTGGGGGATGCAGGTTATGCACTGGAGCCATGGCTGATGACACCCATCAGAAACGCACACACACCTGAACAGGAATGCCATAATGAGGCACATGCACAAACACGTAATGTAATAGAGCGTGTGTTTGGGCTGCTCAAGTCACGGTTCCGATGTCTGGACACATCTGGTGGAGCCTTGCAGTACACACCAACTACACATACCCAAATTGTCATGGTATGTGCTATGCTACATAATATGATCTTGCAAAAACAGCTGCAGCAGGACCAGCATAGGGCTGGGCCAGACAGCCCCCCACCATTGCCAAGGCCATCACAGGAAGAGCGTGACTCGGAGGAGGAACAACCTGAGCCTGCCCTAGTAGGCAGAAGGAGGCGTGCCCAGTATGCCCTGGCCTTGGCAAAAAGGCAACGCATAGCACATACACTGGCTCAGTAGGAACCCTGGGAATGATACCCCCTCTGACTCACTCAAATAATAACATGGATGCCTAAAATGACATGACCTGCTCACAAACATGTACAGGGAAGTGTAATATGCGCATCCGACAGAGGCAGCCCTGCAGCACCATCTGAGGCATGAATGCCATGTGTTAAGTAATGTAACACCATGTACTATATGCACACCTGAGCACCCTGACTAACATCCACCCTCACCAAGCATGAAGCCACAAAATGACAATGGGATGATCAAGTGCAATAACTGGCTGAAGTAATGCAGTTAGTCAAAGGGGAGCCAATGTGTTTCAGGCTGGGAAGACATGCGGAGCATGACATGATGCACCACCTGCTAGGGGTGGCGTGCACCTATCATTCCATGCCCCATGGATCCTGGCAAAGGCTGTCAGTACCCACAGCATGCCCTGAATAGGTGAGTCTCAAAACACAAACCCACCTTCATAGGTACCACAAGGGATAGGAACCTAGATGTAATGCTACCAAATGCCAGAAGTCTAAACAGCAAGATGTGTGCAGTGTAAACGCACACAGTATGGAGAATGTAGATACCAGTCCTGTAATAGAGAACTGGGTCAAGGCTCACATCAGCACCCTAACACTACCAGGTCACACCTCATACTGTGCTGTACAGCCGCAAAACATGGAACAAGCTACAAAAGAAGGGTGACTAGCAATAAATGTCAAGGATAACCACACCCCCATGTTGGTACCACAACAAGAAACAGCATGGATTAGCCATGGTCAAATACCAATGGCTAAAACCGCCTCCCAGTATATAGCCTGCTGCAGACTACTGTCCTAATACCAGGAACTGCACCTGGCTTATGTTGGAATACATGAATATATCAAGCCCCCCAAACCACATTATATTGCTTGACTGAAAATACCCAGACATACACTGGGAGCATTATACTAGCACCAACACAGTAGGAGAAAAGTTCCCAGAATCCATAAACCAAAATGCCCAGGAACAACGTGCCACTCCCACAAGAGGGGTAAGCATACTGGATGTGATAATCAGCAACATGTGTACTGGATGGCAAGATGAGAAGTGTATCCCTCACTGGTAAGACCAGACCATAGAGTAATCACACTGGATATACACATCCCGACCCCAGTCCCTGGCCAGAATACCACAGTGAAAAACATGTGTAAAGCATAGGTTGCAACCCTTCAAACTGATGTTGAATCCACAAAAGGCCCTGTGCAAGTGCAGAATATGGGACACACCACAGAACATGTTATACAGGCATTCCATGAACACAGCCAGGAATGCTTGGAGTATGCAATCACAAATAACAACAACACACAATGCCATACATGCAGGCATCTGGCATGCTGGACTCCAGCCATTACCAAACCATGCAAGAGAATGAGGAAGCTACCACATGATAGAGCAGACATAAAAAGGGAAGTAATCACTGACCAGTAGTATGGCAATAACATATGTCCACACATACAATCCACTAAGTCCAGCCACAACAAGTAGAATCTGTGAATCCAGAGGCAATGTGACACCTGTCCCAAGTACACAGACAACCACAACACCCCCCAATAAATACAAATATATGTGATAGATGCAACCATGTATACAAACCAGAGGTTGAGCTCCACCAACTCAGTACTGTCAAAACTAGTCATGAGGAGAAGGTAACCACATACACCACAAACCCAGTCCCACATAGACCTACCACAACTGTAAACCAAACACATAAACACAGAAAAATATTCCCGGAGGCCCTAATTACAAACACACCACACCAACAAAAGCCTCCAAAGCAGATCACAAGCAACCACAACCTCCAAACATAGCACATGCAACGAATAGTACACAAAGCTGGTGTGCCAAACAGTCACAGGCCAGAAGGAGAAACAACATGCCTGATACAGTTGTAATAGGTGTCTGTATAGGCAGACACACTGCTGTCCCACTCACCAGACTGAACAAGGGAAAGGTTAGAGTAAGCTGCCTGTAGGCTGCCACAAAATGCCACATAACACAGGTACGCAGGTCACCCCAAAGGAAGCAGAAATATGATGCACTCAATGTCCATGCTGGTGTGAATGACCTGAGATGTACCTCCCTGGTCTACATGAAAAGAGACATGGATGATCCCTCTGAGTATGTACCCCAGGCTGGTATGACACTGGCTGTGTGCAGCATCCAACCCTCACCAAGAATGATGCCACAGTACAAACACAGAATGATCATGTTTAACAGCTGGCACAGTTACAGCTGTCAGTCTAAGAGGGTCTAATGTCTGTCTGCTTGAGATGTCAAGCATGACAAGCCATGCTGCTGTTCCAGGGATGGCTTGCACCTGTTACCCCTGTCCGTCTGGATACTGGATAAGGCCTTTGCCACCTCCATAGAGCCGTATGTAGGCAAGGCCAAAAAGACTACCCACCACCCTAGAAAACATAAGTGGTAGGAAACATAAGGGTAATGCTGACCAATGCCAGATGTGTAAACTGCAATATGCATGCCCCTGAGGCACTTCCCATTATGGAGAACATCGATGTCTGTACAGTGACAGAAGCCTGCTGCAAGCCTAGTGATAGCACACCAGCACTACTAGGTTATACCACATATCATGTGTTATGGCCCCAACACCTGGACCAAAACATCAAAGGAGGGGAGTATCCATATGCAGCACAGACACCCATATGGCCAGGTAACTGACAATGCACAAAGCAGCGGAGACCACCCATGTGCACCTAAGTGTAGTCCAAACTGCTGTACAGTCTGTAGCATGTGACAGACCACACTCTCACACACAAGAACTCCACCCAGACATCCTGAAGACACTGGACAGTATGAATGTCCCACCAAATACCAGACAAGGTACACACAAATTACCACATAGCTGGCAAACCATTATGTATGCAAGGAGTAATCAGGGACCTAGGGACACAAGTCGACAGTAATCTGTCATGTGACACTCACAATGCCAATGTGGCTAGGAAGATTGTCGATATTGGACACCGTATCATGAAAGGATTCACATCTACATCAACAGAGGTCACTGTGCCGCTGTACTGTTCCCTTATCAGACCCATAATCTAGTACAATGACTCATATGGGATGTACCATACGTGACACCTGCAGCGGTTCGGAAGACCTCATAGTTACCCCACCAAGAGGATAAAGGGTGTGAAATATATGTCATATGCTGCCTGGCTGTAGACACCCCAGCTGAATGCAGTCACAGACTGCCTACACAGAGGCATTGTATGTCTGTTGTACAAGGCCATGTCCAACACAGGAGTAATGGACATGCTCCACCACAGGAAATCAAAGCCATTGGAGCTGTGAGAGTGACAGATGTCAGCCTCAACACATAATGAAATAAGATGTGCTGGAGGGGCAGATACATAACCCAGAAGCTCCCCACACCCAGAAACAGGATCCCAATCAATGTTAGGCAGAGCCCCTCACTGACACCCCTCAACAGGAATATTGCCAAGTGGATGGATGATCGTACATGTATACTGGGGGTCTTCACTGTGTCACAACCAGACAGAGGCACAGTAAAGAAATTCATAAATGGCCATAATAGAAACATAGCAAGGGGTGGTGAAAGACACACACACTCTGGCTAGGCTTACTAATGCCCTAGGGTGGATAGCCTAGTATGAACCCATGAACCTATGAAGATACAAAATGTACATAAGGATAATCACAAGGCTTACCTAACTGATGGTAGGAACCATGTTGGGCATCCACAAATATGCTCCGAATCACACAGATATTACAAACAACATACCAAACACACACACATATTGCTAACATACAACCTGACAGGTGCAGTGCAAACACCCCCCCCCCCAGAGTGCAAAATATCTATCCCAGCAGACTGCTGGTCACCTGACATTGCAGATGCTGAGGTAACAGCCATCATCTGCAAAGCAAAACACACAGCAGCAAAGGTATGTGATGGTGTCCTGGGCTGAGGCCAACATGGACTCCAAGAATAATGGAATGCCAAATCACACTACTGCCCAATGTCAGCCTTACCACAGGATATGTACCCAAAGAGCATTGTACAACAACAATGGTCCTTCACAACAAAGGTGTTGCCTGAATGGATACTGCAAACTGCCGCCCCAGGATCCTGACAAGCTTGGTCTGCACAGCTATGGAAAGGATCAGTATGTACCGCAGACAGAAGGCTATTGTGGACCTACTGATACTGGACCCTACACAGTGTGGCTGTCGTAACTGCAGATCCTGCCCCTAAACATGTTTGACCCATTTGAAGCAGTCATTAAGGTCATTGATGAGGGCAATGTGGTCCACACAGCGTAGCTGGACTGTGCACATGCTTCTAGACAATACCGTACAAGTTCAGTATGGATATGTTCACCAGCTTAAATATATACCCCTATGCCAGTAGAGGGGTTGCAAACCAGACCAAGGACAGAACTGACATGGTCAGACATGCCGCATCCATGTCAGACTACAAAGCAGATATGAGTGGCATCCCACAAGGCCTGATCCTGCCCCCCCCCCCATTCTGTATATATGTCCCATAGGAATAGGCCAACATGGAAGGACTGTGACTGAACATGTATGCAGAGGAGTACAAACAGCCCACCATATCCGACCCCCAGCTGACACAAGCAACCCACAAAAGGGCCACCTACAAACAGACCACTGGAGCCATAGCCATGTCAGCAAGCTAATTGCAGAACTGTGTATAGACAACCATCGTGGATATACAGTAAGTGCCCACAAATTACCACACAGGTGTTAACCCATGACGTACCTAACATGTAATGAGAGACCTGGGTACAAAAGGTGATAGATATCCTGCACTGGACAAACATGTGGCTGTAGTGTTCACAGAAACATATACTATATACCCACCCAAACATGAAGGATGGCAGATGTAGATAAGGGAATGTCACTGTGGCTCTGCAGTCATTCTCCATCAGCGTCACAATTGACTACAATAGCCCCTGTGGGATATACCTCAGCAGACACCTCCATCAACTGTAAAGTCCACAACAGTACCCCACCAGGAGTAGCAAAGAGCATGAACATATGCCATGTGTTGCCTGAGTAAACAAACTGCAGCCCCACACACTGCCATACTGCCCAGCTACAGGCAAGCTGTGCCTGATGTATGAAGCCATATCCAACCTGGAATCAATGAACATGCTGCACCTTGTACAATCTGAAAGGCAGTGAGCTATGCACATGAGAGACCTGAACCCCAGCTCTGACATACATAGGACAAGCTGTACAGAATGATCTATAACACAGAAGGCACCCACACTCTTCAGTAAACTCCTGGTAGAGGCAACCATAGAGTCACTTATCGACACCCCTCAAGAGGAATCCTGATGAGTGGATGGGAGATGGTAGGCTAACCCTGGGTATCGCTGTTATGTCAGAGGTAGACGGAGGCACAGTATACTAACCATGACATATGTCATGGCAAACTCCAGCTACAATGTGTGTCGAAGGACAAACACACCCTGTGACTAGCATCAGAAATGGCCTAGGGAACATCGCTAGTGTTTGCCAATGTCCACCCATGTTGTGGAATACACTACCAATGTTGGACGAGCCTGGTGTAGGTAGTCCATATCTGAACATAATGCAACATGGTCATATGTGCACAACTGGCCCCTACACAGTCTGTTGTGCTCACTATGAAGATGTCAAGCAGTCATAGGACTAAAGGCCAGGATACTGTCCACCACAGTGAAAGTACTGAACCAGTACACTATACAGTACTACAGTGTTAGGTCATTATGAGAGTATGTTGAGAACTGTCTGCAAAGTATCCCATGCAATCCCTGCAGGCACAGTATAATCCCTGTTGTGGCAGACATGAAGCAGTTGGTCAGTTAGTACACAACATGACACCCAACACACAACCATAAATGTGAGATATTGTTGAAGTTCACACACACACAAATATGTGATGGACTTCAGAGTGCAACATATGGAAAGCTGACACTGGGCATGCTTGCACACTTTGATAAATGAGGCATATGTCAGACAACATGCCATGGAAAGGCTGAACTGGGCATGCTCACACAGGCCTTATCTCCGTTTAGCAGTTGGCCACACATATCTGGTATTTGTACGTGTCAGTCCAGGAACCAACCACAACACAGCAATCTGCCCGTCATATGCAAACATCTTCCACAGATACACAAGTTGGTCATAGGAACAGGGAATGCTATGGCAATAAAGACCTGCAAACAGTAGAACAGCACAACAAATATTGTGCATCCAATAATTGAACATATGGGTGTAGAGGTCAATACTAGGCTTGTTGCCCTAGGGAATGACAGCTCAGCCAGAGTGTGCTTGGCATCTGCATCCCCAGTACAGTAGGCTACTGTGCCACTGTAAAGTAGGTCACATAAAGCAACGTGTGAGGCTAGTGAGCTGTTGCTCTGTCAAGCAGGGGCACCGTGGAGGTCCCAGGGATTGAATGTGCTAAGCCACAGCCATGTTGTCGGTGTGTGCTGGAAGAGGGTTGCTGAGGATCTCTAACAGTAAGTGTCCGTCAATAACAGGGGAGCCCTATCTGCATTCTCTGGACAATTCCACTGTCAACACTGTGTTGTAATGATTATGTGTGACTGAAGTGCCATGCCAGAAGTGTTCACAGATGTCCTCCCTCTGTGGGCTACAGCTCTGCAATGTATTAGCTCACTCTGTCTGTTGTACAGCTCATATATGGCTGGTGTACACCTGACAGGTGTCTTGTTGTAGAGCAGCATGGGTATATGTGGGATAGCATGATCAATGCAAACCGTACACATGCTCATAGAATGCAATTGTCAAGGATTATGCTGAGTGGCCAGTATAGTCCCCCAGCATGGGTCCTCTCAAGTCGTCCACCACAGTCTTCACAAGTGTAGAGTGTGCTTGTGCTAAATACAGTTTGTGTGCAGTGACAAACTTGCCTGGGGGTGGAGATGGGATATGGATGTCCAGGGAAAGGTGGGTATGGTCAGATATCAACAATGGTGGTCTACCTCTGGTGTGGAACAGTGAGTACCCACGTTGCAGATGGACAGGTGCAATATGTATTCCCCCATGTGGCTGTGGTGTGTGGTTCTGCCATAGCACATGGACCCACAAATTGTAGTGGCTGTAGGGTAAAGTGGTAGAGACCTGAGTATTTCTCACACACAATATGCCTGTACCTGATGTTAACAACTGGAATGGTGTATGTGAACACCTGTATATGCCGGCACTGTTCCCAGGGAAGATAAGTGTGTGTCCTGGATGTGGGTGTGGTGTTCTGGACTGGTTGTGTTGTGTGTTACAGGTCCTGTGGTCACAAAGCATGGTATAGAACACAACCTGCCAGTGCGATGTGCATATCCAACCCTGACGTAGGTGGCTGCAAATGCATATATATGCTATCCCCCACCTGACAGGTAGTACTACATGTACATACCTCTGTAGAAATAAAGATGTCAGCACCCTATAAATACTGCAGGTGCAGAACAGATGCCCAGTAGTTCGGATAGTACGCTCTGCTAATGCGTCTCCCTCAAGTGTCATAATACAGTTAGGTAGGGGTTTGAATCCTGCAAATGCTCAGTGTGTGTGGGTGGGTGAGTGGGGTTTGTGTGTGTGAAAGGCTGTGAGAGGGAAATGTCCCTTTTGGCAACTGGGAAAACACACTACAGGATGCACATTCCCCTTTCTAAACACTGATGATGTCAGCACCCTATAAGTACAGCAGGAGAAGATAAACCTCCCAGTAATGCGAATAGCATGCTCTGCTAATGCGTGCAACTAGGAGAACACACGACAGGATGCACATTCCCCTTTCTAAACACTGGTGATGTCAGCACCCTATACGTACAGCAGGAGAAGGGAAACCTTCCCAGTAATGAGAATAACGTGCTCTGCTAATGCGTCCATCTCAAGTGTCATAACATAGTTAGGTAGGGGTTTGAATCCTGTAAATGCTCAGTGTGTGTGGAGGGTTAGTGTGTGTTCAAGACTGTATGAAAGAAATATCCCTTTTGGCAACTAGGAGAACACACTACAGGATGCACATTCCCCTTTCTAAACACTGATGATGTCAGCACCCTATAAGTACAGCAGGAGAAGGGAAACCTCCCAGTAATGCGAATAGCACGCTCTGCTAATGCGCCCGTCTCGAGTGTCATAACATAGTTACGTAGGGGTTTGAATCCTGCAAATGCTCAGTGTGTGTAGAGGGGGTTAGTGTGTGTGTATGTCTGTGTGAGGGAGATGTCCCTTTTGGCATCTGTGAAAGCACTCTACAGGATGCACATTCCCCTATCTCAGCACGGATGATGTCAGCACCCTATAAGTACAGCAGGAGAAGGGAAACCTCCCAGTAATTTGAATAGCGCACTCTGCTAATGTGTTTCTCCCGAGTATCATAATATAGTTAGGTAGGAGTTTGAAACCTGTAAATGGCATGTGTGTGTGTTTGGATGTGGGGACTCTGTGTGTGTGCAATTCTGTATGAAAAACATGTGCTTTTTTGAAATCAGGAGATCACACTACATGATGCACATTACCCTTTCCAAACAGTGATGATGACAGCACCCTATACATATAGCTGGAGAAGAAACATCTGCCAGTAATCAGAATAGCACAACCTGCTACAGTGTCACTCTCAAGTGCCATAACATATTTAGGTAGGGGTTTGAAACCTGCAAGTGTGTGTGTGTTTGGATGTGGGGAGTTTGTGTGTGTGCATTTCTGTATGAAAAACATGTTAGTTTTGGCAATCAGGAGATCACACTACCAGATGCACATTACCCTTTCAAAACACTGATGATGTCAGCACCCTATAAGTACAGCCAGAGACGAGGAACCATCTAGTAATCCAAATAGTGTGCTTTGCTATTGCATCTATCTCACGTGTCGTAACCTAGTTAGATAGGGATATGAATCCTCCAAATGGCAAGTGTGTGTGTGTGTGTGTGTGTGTGTGGGGGGGTAGTAGGGTGTGTGTAAATGCAAGTGTGAGAGAACAGATCCTTTTGGCAGATACTACAGTACACCAGATGCTGCATATTCCCCCAGTAAACACAGGGGATGTCACCACACTATCAGCACAGCCAAACAGGGCTAGTTGGCCAGTAATGCCAATAGTGCGCTCTGCTACTGGGTCTATTACCATTGTCAGAGTACAGATAGGTATGTTTTGGTAACCCACAACTGCCACGTGTGGTTGTGTCACACATTATGACCTTGTGTGGGTCTTTGTGCATAACAATGCATGCCATTGCCTAAACCAGCAATGGCATTGCACACATGATGTATGTGTGACACATACACATAAATACCTGTGACCTGCAGTAGTTACCATGTCTGACACATGCCTCGAGTGGATAAATGGTATTTGCAAGGTATACCAATATGACTGTGTCTTACTGTGCAGGGGCCGCATGCGGTATGTGTCTATACAGTGTGGGTGTATATGGTAAAATACCTACAGCAGGGGATACACATCTGGTCTGGGCCATATAGTCTACATGTAGTCGATGTACAGGTGCTGCATGTTCCTACCTGTTGTGGGAGTGGTAACATGTCATTCCACTGCAATTCAGTGACCACATGCTGTGAACCCTTAAACTAGTGTGTTGTAGCTACAGTAATGCTCATGCACAATGTTTGGCTGGATGCAGTCCAGCCATATAAAGACAGTTCTTGAGACTATCATATTGCCAGTGTTGTTATGGAGGATAGGTGGTTTTCCTGTGTATGGGAGGGTTGTGTGTGCCAGGCTATGAACCAGATGGCAGTCCGACACACTGTTAGCTGCACATGATTAGGCCCTGATGCTTTGTGCTGTGCCAACAACCTGGAGGTGTGTGCATCTGTGGTGCCTTGGGATACCACCCCCCTGTCCATGTGTGTTACATGTGCAGGGGACGACAGGCAAGGTATGAGGCATAACCTGTCAGTGATGGGTTACACCTGTGAGCTATGAATCAGGACTCTGATACTGCACAGACATTACAGTTCACCGTGCTGAGGACAGTGTCCAGTGCATGCATCTTGCGGTGTACACTGCTGATGTTTTGTAGCAGCACTGTTAGTGTCCTAACCTGTGTGATACCCACAGAGGTGGCTATGTAATCCGTGTCCTGCAGCATAAGGCAGTATGTGTGTATCAAGGAGCTTCGCCAGTATACATCGGGCCATGGGTGTCACGTGCAAGCTGACCCTTGCACATCATTGTGGCTTCCCTAGCATGTTAGCACACGTTGACTGCCAGCGGATACCCTATGAATGACATTGGAGACTGAGCAGAATGTAGACATACAAAACCCTTCATACATATAGTGGTAGCATACCTGGTGAGGGTATGTTGGCAACCAAGATCAGGCTTATACTGGCCAGTGCCACATGCTGAGAGATCCATTCTATGTTTCCGATCATGTAGTCCAGGGAGGTATGTCTGAGGTCATCCATAGTGGCATGGTCAATGAGTGAGTCATATGTGTCCATGCCTCTGACTGACCTGTATGCATGTGTTCTGTGGTGGACCATAGTGCCCCCAAGGCATATCACTGTGACCTTCACCAGATACAGCCTGTTGAGCGGGACCCCAGTGCAGCACCCAAGACAGGTACCTGACACATCTGTAGCAGGTGTGTTGTGTAGCCCTACAGGCTGTGAGTGTGTGGCACATGGGATGTGTGTGCCATGTGTGGCATGTGCTCTGCACTGACGGAACATATGCCTGTGTGCCAGCTGCGGAGGTGTGTGATGCTCAGGCAGGATGCTATTCTGAGTCCCCACGTATGCCCCAGTGTGTTCAGCATGCTGTCAGTGCATGTCTATGTCTGACTTGTATTGTAGTCACTGTAATATGACATGCCACCTGACAGGGTATGGCATTACTGGGTTCAGAGAGCTCAGTCCCCAGATTGGCTATGTGGTGGCATCCCACACATGTGTTGTACGTTCCTGGCCAAGGGTGATGGCTGACTGCATACATGTGGCAGCTGTGACATTGCCACATGACTCACATAAACCACAACTGGACCATAGAGGTGATTTACAGGTTACCTTTGCACATGCTACCCTAGTAGTGTGATTGCCATGGTGAGTACCAACACATAGGGCCAATGGGGAACAACATACTGAAGGTGTGTATGTGTGGGTGTACTGCTACTGTTTCATAGCACTGGCATATATGACTGCACACATGGGTAAATGCCAGGTAAGACATGTGCAATGTGTCACAGGCAACGTACATGTGAACAGGACGGACAGTGACATTCTGCCATGTGTAAACCTGACATACGTATCGTACACTATGCAGATGTCACTAGGAGTCCACAGAAGCACTGTAACTCTGCATTGCAGGTGTAAGCAGTGTTCCAGGGAACCCCAAGCAAACATGCATGCAAACAAAGCTACAGTAAGCAGGGCTGGAAGTAGTTCATTCTACAACAAAGAAGGGGTAACACTAACAGTAAGTAACAATGCAAATATGTAGGCACTATCAACATGTACCCAGGAATACACAGCGCAGATGCCCATGGTAGAACTGATATTATGTCATAGTTATTTGTGATTTGGATTACATTGGTACTGCACACATATCAACATGTGCAAACATCCACATTGCATAGTCGTTGTGGGCAACTTGACACCATTACTGTACATGTCCACCATTGCATATCACTAGTTGCATTAGCTTCCCCCCTGTGCTACCCATGTATGCGGCTATCTGTTGACATCCTTACCACCGGCATGCAATTATGTGCAGCTGTTACACTTTGGTACGTACTATGGGTGCAGATAACAATTCAGGACATTCATACGGTTACTGCATCAGGCATGCTGGGATATACACACAGTCATATCAGCACACTGTACTGTTACCAACATGATACTACTAATACACTTCTATGTAGTCACCCTGTGCATCAGCAACGTGTTTACCTGTTCCCGCAATGATGTTGGAGATTGCAGGAGGTGGCACAGTGTCATCATATGCACAGGGTGTGAATTAGGTATGCCTGAGTCTGCCACTGATACCACCAATTGACATGTGTGTGTATGTGGGTTGGTGAGGGGCAGCAGTACAGGGTGGGGCACTGTTGGTGCAGTGTGTGCGTGTATGTGGTCACCCTAGGTGTTAACATTTCGCATGTGTGTATGCACGTACACCGTTCCACCTCATGGCTGCCACATACAGGGGTTTGTGGACAGCCACAGACTGCACCTGGCAGGTCATACAGATCAGTGTCTGTGGGCACGGACACGGTACCTGTGCCTGGCAGGGGTGCTACGGACCATATCCAGTACTAAGCCAGACTGGGTACTGTCATCAGAAGCGGGAGTATATTGACTGGACACAGGTCCCTGTTTGGACTGTCCAGAGCCACGTGCACATGGTCTCCTGGAGCATTCCGATGACAGCACAGATCCAGCATTGCTGGGGCTGCTGTTGGCACTATGGGGGCACGCACGGGCCTGTTGTCGTCCACGCCAACTGCCAGCTGCTGCTGTTGCTGGTATACGGCCACGTCGACGCCGCAACTGCCCACCATTGCCCTGGCTCATGGACATTTGGTTGTGGAACTGCTGTAATATGTCCCCACAATGTCTGTCTATGACATCGTTGAAATTACGGATAGCATCCGCGATGTCACGCATACTGTCAGTCATGGCTGTGCGACATGCTCTCAGCTCCCTCAGACCCTGTCTGGTGTACCTTTCCATACGCGACTGTGCCTGCATGACAGCCCAAAACATAGCTGAGGTGGACAGACCTCTTTGGGCACGTCTGCCAGAGGCTCCCACGAGAACCCATGGGCAGCTGTCTGTGTGGTACCATCGCAGGACCCTGCCCATGGCTGCTGTGTGGGGAAGCATGTGCCACAGATACCACATTACCCTGGTCAATGCCCACTGTATCCTGTCCATCACCTAGGGACAATGGCGACAAAGGATGTACTGGCAGGATGACTGTGCGCAATGATGGGGTTGACAGCTGTGTACTGTCAATTGGCTGACCAATGGCGGACCCTGACACACCTTCCTGTACCATTACACAGATATCATCATTACCAGTACCTGTGGCACCAGATTCAGGTTCCCTGCTGCAGGACACCAGAGCAGCACCAGAACCTGTGGGAGGAAGACAGGAAACACAGTTTACAGTGTCCACACATTGTTACCAGTGATGCAGTTATGCACACATGCACACATGGACACATGCACACAGGCACACATGCACACATGCACACGTGGACACATGCACACATGCACACGTGGACACATGCACACATGGACACATGCACACATGGGCACATGCACACATGGACACATGCACACGTGGACACATGCACACATGCACACGTGGACACAGGCACACATGCACACATGCACACGTGGACACAGGCACACATGCACACATGCACACAGGCACACCTGCACATGCACACATGCACACATGCACACAGGCACACCTGCACACATGCACAAATGCACACCCCGCAGTATACACACAGAGCACTACTGAGTTACACTAGTGTTACTAGCACTATCCGGACTATTATAGGTATTGTTAAACACACTCACCAGCATGGATGGCCTGCCTTGCTGTAACCCCGGAGGGACCTGCAGAAATGATGAGATTAATGTCAGTGGGCACAACTGTGCCATTGATACTGCATATGATACAATGCAGTAGTACACCAGTTGCTTTTCACATGTCATCTGCTGATATTGCCAATATCACACATGCACAATTACATACTATGATGACAGCTACATACCACAGACACACCTTACACATGCATTAACTAACAGTGTACAGAACAGTCAAGTGTACATATAGCATATTACCTGCATGCTCCATGTCGTGCTGCTGTGTGGATCCAGCCTCCATCATGATGCAGGTGTATTGCTGTTGCTGTTCTGGGGCTGGAGCCACAACACTTAGGAGTAGCCCCTCCAGTCTGGTGAGGGGGGGATGTGTGGCCACCCCACCTCCTGTGGCAACCTGTTGCCTGTGGATATCCGACGCATGCTGAAGGACATTTCTGATTAAATCACTGCAGTGATGTCGTACCTGCTCATATGTCCTATTATGCGTGCCAATGTCATTTACCCTACGGACAAGGTCTTGCCACAGTGCAGCCCTCTCCTGCTGATTCTGACTGGTGCTGGAAAACAGTATGTCATACTCCCGCACCAGGCTCTGGTGTATCTCCTCATCTTCCGCTGCAGAGTAGGCAGGATTACGCTGATGAGCCATCTCCCTGGAAGAGAACACAAACAGGATATCAGCAGACTATGTCAGCAATATAGGGCACACATACTATACATGATACTAATGCGTAGTGATATACTACTACTCCCATATGTTGCAGGTGTGTGTCTCGTGGTGGATACACAAGTACATGGCCAGATATCAGTGCTCAGCCAACACCTGTGCAACAATACCTGCCACATTCCACAAAACATAGTAGCATGCCCCATCAGTCAGCACACGCTGACAGGTCCAATGCACAACCTCACTCTGGGGGTTCATCCCAAGGTACTGTATGTGGGACGCCATCCACTAGTGTGATGTGGACACAAGTTACTCAGCCTGGATATACATATCCCACCACCACCACCAGCACAGTAGACTACTTTGATATGTATGTGATTAGACAGTTATTCACTTGTTAGGACTAAGATGGTATCCATGCAGCACACTGGGCCAGTGGAAGCCACAACCCACACTACTGATCCCTTTGCAAATGCTTACCATGGACATCCCACAAATTGCATGGAACATGCACACACATTTCTAACCCAGACCCTATGCACAAAGGTTAGGCATCCTGTCCGGTGGACCCCAGACAGAGGCAGATTGTATAACAATAGCAGGAGGCTACTGCAGGACAGAGCAGATTCACATTAAGGGAAGGCATCTGTGGTCAGCACTGGTACTACGCTACGGTCTCTCATAACAACGGCCACGGCCTACTCTGGGAGGGAAATGGCCACAAACACTATGGATAACCACAAGGCCTTCTTCAGTTATGTTACACATATGGAACAAATGCCTCAGATATGCTCTGCATTAATACACACCTACTTAACATTCACCAAACACACAGATATTGGCAACATTCTTGCAGACAGGTTCGGTGCACGTATCCCCTCCTTCTCGGCCACCAGTTGAAATACTTATCACAGCTGTATGTAACCTCCCTATCATCTCACATGTCCAGGTGAGGGCCACCTCAGCAAAGCAGAACACACAGCATCACTGTGACCTGATGGTATCCCTGGATGTGTGCTACATGCACTCCAAGAGGACATACAACCGCATATAAGACTGATAATTAATCTTGGCCGTACTACAGGATATGTAACTGGACACTGGCATACAGCAACAGTGGTCCCACACCACTAAGGAGGCACCTCTACTGACCCTGGGAACTACCACATCATATGCATAACCGGCCTGGTCTGCTAAGCTATGGAATTATTCAGTATGGGATGCATATGCAGTGATATCGGGTACCTGCAGACACTTGTTCCCAGCCAGTTTGCCTTTGTGATGGGCTGATCCTGCCTTTTGAACCTGGCTGACCTTTCAAAACAATCACTACAGCCATTGCTGAGGGCAACGCACAGACAACTGCTGCCAGGATCATGGCCTAACACTGATTGACATGTAATGTATAGTCATCCCCTTTTGGTGGAACTATGTACACACAACATATCACATAGACATACCTATAGATACAGACCTATGACACATTTGGAGAGTTCACAGTATGCAGACTATTAACCTGCTACTTTGCATTACCTGTGTTTGTCGCAGCTGGTTGCGTTACCATTGCTTCTGCTTCCTGCTGCTACTGTCACTGCTGACAGCTTAGAGTCACAATGTGTAGCGTGTTTTTTTTTTTTTTTTTCTCTCTGTCTCTGTCTGTCTCTCTCCCTCTGTCTGCTTCCAGACAATGCAATGAACGTATTGCATGTGTGGAGTGTTAGTACAGGATGCTTTTGTAGGTATCTGCATAGGTCCATGTGATGGCTTCTGCACCAATTGTAAGCCAGCATTTGCTAATTGCATGCAGCCAGTTGTGTACTGATTGCAGTTCTCACTGTGATTTCAGGACAGTGCTATAAAAGGGTATGTGAGATAGGCATTGCCCTTTGAGATTGTAAGGGCGGGTACCATGCTGGTATGCTGTGGACACTATTCTGTGAGTGTAAAGGTTAGTATCTCTCTCATGATTCAGGCTGTGTTGTAGATTCACATTTATCCATTCCTCTCTCCTGTTCCCTGTAGTAAGTGTGTATGCACAATGACACCTACAACTATGTATAGATATATATTTATATATATATATATATGTAAATATACATACATTTATATATATATGTACATTAACTGACATTATTACCTACAAGCTACCAACTAGCATGGCTGTTTCTGTTCACACACTACTATTATGGGAATCCAGTAGTTTTGACAGTAATTCTAAATGACATGCTTTGTGTACTACACATCCTATATTCCCTTTACATTCATCCCTACTATTACATGTTATATTTATTTTAGCACAATGTTCTTGTATAAGAGTCATGGCTTAGTGGTAGGTCATACAGACTACTGTTTCCAAGGTCCTGGGTTCGGGACTGACAGTGGGATTTTATTTTGCTTTTGAACTGACTACAGGACCTGTCAATCAGAGTGACTAAGGCACTTTTAAGCAGTTGTAACTGGGTTAGTGCTGGTTTGCGCAGAGCTCACGCATGCGCACTGGTGTTTAGCTCTGCGTACACACGCTCACACCCGCTTACAACCGCTTAACAGTGCTTACTCTGGCACACACCCACGCTATTTTCTTTGAAAGAAATGAAAATGGGGAAACAGGAAAGTGGTGAAAAAGGGGTCACAAAGAGGGTAAAACAGCAGGGAAACAAGCTTGGGACTTGCAGGAGGGATGTAGGTAAGGCCCATAGCTGCCCATTTCTTCATCAGCAACAGCTGTGCATATGTTTGTAATTTGGTGTGACATTTGAAACCTTCCACCCATGAGAGAGGCGTCAGGAGAACAATAATACTTGTTGTACAGCCAATTGTAATTGATAGTTTCCATGTCCAGCAGACATGTGTGCGGAATGGGCAGCTATGTATGGGGCGTAATTTTTTGTGGGTACAGAATGCCTTTTTTTTTTTTTTTTCAGGTGAGAGTGGTATGTCAGGTAAAGGAAGTCGGTATAGCTGGGGAGGTAGGTTGGGTAGGTAAACACACAAGACAAACAAGACGCATACAGGGGCGGTGTATGACACGTGTGGGGGGGTTACACAATTGACGGGGATGGAGGTTTGGATATCCAGAGCCCATGAGCCCACGGATGGCAACAGTGGAACTGATATCCACACCCATAGGCAGTTGCCACTGTTCCTTCACTGCCCAGGACAGGGCTGTGCTGGGGCTGTGTAGGCCGGGCAACAGGCATGCCCGTAAGTTGTGCCACCTGTGCCTCAAGCTGGCGTAGGGGCTCGAGAACAGAGTCCCGGATCTCCCCACACACCACAGTCCGGACGCTACGGAGGGTGAGGGGTGGTTCTCCTCTGGCCATGCTTGCAGAGGGGGGATGAGCCCTATCCCCTGCAGTGCTTCCACCCGCAGGTGGCACAGGGCCACTGGAGGAGGGTCCAGACTGGGCACTAGTGCCAGGTGCACTCGCCAGCTGAGGTGGGAGAGGTGGGTCCGCTGGAACCCGCCTTCCCTGTCGTCCTATGTTTTGCATTATGTCATGACAGTTTGGGTTAGTGACATATAATACCATTCACAATTAGTTGTAACAGCATGCATTAGTATTCCCATCACCAAACACCCAGATATTCACACCATTGAACAGCGAGCATAACATATGCATAATTTGAACAGCAATACACATTCCAACAACATGCAGGGTTGATTGATGGCAACAGGCCATCAGGTTTGGATGTATGAACAGGGCAGATGCATCAACGGACATGCAAATATATATGACCCAACAGGACAAATGTCCAGGGGTGTTAATTGTGATTGCACATACCATTTTCACGTGGAATGGGTTATATGTGGTTATAGGGTGGGGTGAAGAAAATAATATTAACACCTTCGAATACCAATACATATGCTGTACATTTCTAATAGCTGCACATATATACACACTACTGTTCTAACTGCAGTTTCCTATATGATAACTACTTCAGCTTGGTGATAGGACTGTTACTGCAACATCAATATACATTTTATTGTTTTTCATACACATTCATATCTAGCTTTGTTCAGCTACATCATCCTGCTACATTTGCTTTATATAGCTATAGACAAGTGTGGATGTTTGGTATATCAGACAATCATAATATCTGCATATTGCAGACTGAGAGCAACATATCCATATTTTGGGATACACATTCCAGATGCAGCAACACTTTGAACAGATTTTGTTGTTTGGTTTTGATTTTCACATGCATTTCATTCTGTACTGACTGCAGTATATTTTATTCAGGGGTTATTACTACTGTATTGCTGGATTCATGACACTTTCTCACACTCTCTCACTTGTTTTCATTTCACTATTCAGGATGGTACTTACTTCTAGGCTTTATTGACATGTTTTACCTGTGGTTATTACAGTCCTTTCCAGCAGTCTCACTTCTGTCATGTTTCAGCATTTCAACAGGGATATATTTCACACATGTGATTTGATCATCTTCTGCAGCTGTACTTTTCAGCCTGCTGCAGGTTGTGTACTATTTTCTTACAGGTGGGGCATCTTTATTTCAGAATTAATGTCTGACATTTTCATTTTTCTGTTTGGATTACAGACTGCAACACACTTTTGTAATCAAGCAATACTTGCAAACACTTTTACACTGTTACTTACACATTTTATTATTTAGTGACTACACTGCACTCTTTTGCTAAATGTCATACTTTTATATTTCTTTACAGTTACTGGTAGTGAATTACTGACCTGCCTGGTGGCGCAACCGCACCAGCCTATCACCATAGGCTCTGCGGTTCACAGAACGGACACCTGCAGCTGTAATATAAATGAAGTAATATTAGAATACACATCTCCATAATATCAGCTAGTTTAATGTCTTACATACATAATTAAATGTAACTTACTCAGTAGTGGGGCGTTGGGCATTTGCCGGTCCTCCTGGATCCAAAGGTTCAATTGGTCCTGCTTGCGTCTCTTCAGGTCCGCATGGTGGTGATGGACCTGCTCACCAGTCCTTGGAATCCCTGTGGCACTGGTGAGATCATGAGCCAACCGGTCCCACGCCTCAGCCCTATATGCTCCCCACAGGACCTGGCCCTGCATGAGTTGGGCTTCATGATTGTGGACTAGGAGCCAGACCATGTACCTGGACTCCTCAACGCCCCACCTCTGTGCTCAAAAGCAACTACCCTCACCTACTCCTGTCATTCTGGCTGCAAGTTAGTTCTACAATCGTTTATGCTGTGTATTCCCGCCTATGGGGCTTATATAGTCCGTTTGTCCTGCACATATCTGTGATTGGCCATTTTGGAATTGTATCAACTTCACTAAACCTGCATTGTCATGCTCCAGTTTGTATTCATTCCTATATATTTGCTATTATTGCATTTATAGGTGCTGCTGTCATGGCTTAGTGGTTCAGTAACTTGACTATGGTGTATAGTATCCTGGGTTCGAACCTGGCCACTGCTTTTTATTTTTATGACTGTCTAGACAAGCTGAGGGGTGTGTCTGTGCAAAGGCAGTTTTGATACGGCTTGCTCAACGTTGCCCGTTGGTTAGCTTGTTTGTGCAGTGCGCAGCTCCGCGCAAATGGGGTTTAAGCCTCATTTGGCTATCAGCACGCATATTACACTCAGCTCAGCTAGGGGCACATAGATTCAGCATGTTAAACCACTGCTCAGCTACGGGCACTCATTTTGCACCAGTTAAACCACTGCTCACCTACGGGCAGATGCACTCACCCTGTTAAACTGTAGCTCAGCTATGGGCACATCTGGCATTTTTTATTGTTTTGTTACCTCACATTTCTTCAATATAAATGGGCTATTTCATTACATTTTACATAACATGTGATTTTATGTGTACATATTTGTCAGGGACTTGTTTTGTGCTTATTTTGCTAAAAATAAAAATTGGTGTTGTGGGGGCTCGAACCATGAATGCCTGCTCTTCAGCCAACATCTCTACCGCTACGCTATTGCTTCTTGGCTTACTTTGCATATTTAGTTCTTATATGCTTTCCCACTGACTGCTAACTGTAGCTAAGCTACGGGCATGCCCGCGCAAACAAGCGCACTCACGGTTAAACATCTTTACAATTAAAAAAAAAATTATGAGATGTTCATTTGTACATTTTATGTTCGTAGTCTGTGGGGACATGCGTTGTGTTGTGTTTATTCACATTTCCATGGACTCTGTTGTGGGTGTTTACTTTGGGCACTTTTACTCTTCTGGGGGCATGTCCGCTTACAGGGCTCGGCCTAAGGACACGCCCCCTATGCAGAGCATGCTGACATCACTCCGTTTAACTGCAGCCTCCGTGTATGAGTTATAACTCTTACACGGAGGCTTCGTGAATCCTGCCCATTGTTTATGCATTGCAAGACTTTAATACAAAGCTCTTAACTAATGACTGCTAAACAAGACAATAACACAAAAAAATTAATTTGCCAAATCTGTAACTGTAAACCCTTTATTCTGCGCATTAACTTGACTGTCATTTCTGGTATACCCTACAAGACATAGATGCATACGGTTACCCTTTTTTCTAACTGGCCACACCCAATATGTCTTTCTGAGCACTTTAGCTGTGTCAGCTGAACTGGAATTTATTTTATTTTTAAGCCATAAATATGCATTTTCTGTCGTAACCAATTTTTCAATGTCTGTACATTTGCAAAAATCTTGTTACTGAAGTCTAAAACACCATATAACTCTGATGACATGTTCATACATAGTATGGAGCTGTTTCACTTTGAACTGTTAGCTGCTGTAATCTTTAACCCTTTAAATCCTGGCAAAACTGCATTTGTGTTCTCTAATAAAGATCTATGTGTAACTGAATTTGTTTGTCTGTATTAATCAGTACATTATTCCAAATCTTTTTATTGTCATTTTTTTAACCTTAAACAATGACAGATAAATGCTCTGGTTTGGTACTGGACTGCCACACCGTTTATAGATGAGCTGAAAATCCTTTGTTATAGAACTAACAACAGCACTGACTCTAGCTATGGAATGCATTATTTCTTTACTTTGCTCTGAAACAGTAGTTTGCATTAGAATACGTATATTATTCCCCCTCAGTACAATGTTTGCACTGGTTTGTAAACTGATGTTTTTATCTGTATATATTATATTGGTACTTAACTTTGTATCTGGAATTACATGTAAATATGAATGTATTACATTCTGAACATTTGTATTTGAAATTATACTACAACAACTCTGTATGTTGAATTTTATGTGCTGAAGCATTTACACAAGAATTTGTGTTAAGTCTGAAACCGTACTGACAGAAGTGGACTCATTATGCGAATGCTTTGCTGTAGCTTGCTTCTGTGATTTAACCCTTTTGCATTTAGAAATATTTAACATTTCTGAACTAATAAGCTTTAACTTTAAAAGAACATTTCTAGAGCACAGTTTTTTAGACTGCTTTATCCAGTTTTTAACTTTAAACCAAACATTCACTGATGTCCTAACTGTAGAAGTATTACCGGACATGTTTATGTGCAGCAGGTATGCAAATGACTTTTACTGAAGAATTTAACTGTTAACTAAAAAGTGTATATAAAGTCTTACATAGCTTTATGATTCTGGAAGAATGTGTCCTGTCTGCAGCTTTTTGAATTTTTTTTTTTTTTTTTTTTTCTTTTTAGCTGTGTGACATCACACTAGAAATTTGAAAGTTTGTGGAGATGGTGAAGAGCTGTGAACTGGATAATGTCTTTTATGTTCTGACAGAACACTGCTGAAGTTTGTTGATTTAGTGCTGATCTTTTGGGGTTTCTATTATGTGATTGAAGTTTTGAAACTTCGAACATGACAAAATCAAACTTGTCTGTTCAAAGTTTCAAAACTTCCAACACGGAAAAAAAAATAAAACATGTAACAGTAAACTAACCAACTTCGAGATCGCACTACAGTGCAGTAAAGGGAAATATTCCCTTTCCGCACTATAGTGCGGTCTTGGAGTTGGTATATTTAGAGAGCGAAGGATGTGGGGTGTGCAGGGGGGGGGCTTGCTCCCCTGCTTACAACAGTTAGTTTACTGTTGCAGTTTTATTTATATTTTTCCATGTTTGAACTTCTGCAAGTTCGACTATATGGTTTCGACCATATAGGGTTTGAACTTGTTGAAGTTCGATCACATAATAGGAACCTGGTCTGTTGAAGTTGTTTGAGCCTTTTTCTGAAGTAAACACTGGTGCTCTGCAGTTTGTTTAACAGTGAAAGATCAGCTCTGTAATGAGAAACTGTAATGCCATAATTTCTGGCTTATTCTGTATAGAGTTCACAGTCTTTAGGTATGGAAAAACACTGAAGTGCTGCTGAAAAGTCTGTTATGAAACATTTGCTGTATTTATTGATAGACTGGAAAAAGTGTCACTATAAACTGTTAATGAAACCTTGAAGTTAAGCTGACTGTGCATTTAAAATGGTACTTGAAAAGCTTACTCTGTACAGCTGTGTCTGTTGAAGTTCTGAAGTAGTTAGTGTTCTGAATAAACATAGGTACATGAAGTGCTGATAAGGTTGCTTGGAATAAAAACACTGCTGTTCTGTAGTTTGCTCTGTAGAACACATGTAGTTGAATAAAACACTGCTATTCTGTAGATTTTTAGTAGAACACATGTAGTATGACTGCTGATGCAAGTTTGCTATGGGGTTTTGGGACTTACCTTAACAGTTTTACCCCATTCATAGTGGCTCACCATTAAATAATTGATGAGACTGTACTATACTGGAATTAACTGGAAACAACTGAAATGAGACTGGAACAAAAGTCTTTATCTGTTAATTACCTAAGCTTGTGCTGAACAGGTGAGAAAGGAAAAGGGTATTTAGAGCCTGTTTAACTTTTCATGCTCTTCATGAGGTGGAAATATAGAGCACTACACACTGGATAGAGCCACACTCCAGGAACTGTGCAATGTCTGTCATCCTCACCTGAGAACAAGGGCAAACTAAGGGGAACCAATAGCTGTGGAGACCAAGGTATGTGTAGTGCTTAGAATATTAGTTACAGGAACCTTTCACTGAACCACGGGGGACATGCTGTAGGTGTCACAGGCATCAGCATGCAGGATCCTACACCAATTCCTGAATGCTATACTACAGCATGCTAGTGACTATATAATATATATATATATATATATATATATATATATATATATATATATATATATATATATATTTCCCCATAACCCTGAGGGCAGAGCTACAACTATGTAGGAGTTCTACCCCATGCCACACTTTCCTGAAGTCTTGGGTGCCATAGACTGCACACACAACAGAAACGAGTTCCACTCCATTAATTCCCAGGTAGTGTATAATGCTAAGGGAATTATTCTGAATGTGTGTGCTGGCAACTCTGGCAGTTACCACGACTCCCATACCTGGCACACCTCGCAGTTCTACCAGAAGTTTTCCAGTGGTGATGTGCCACAAGCCATTTACTGAGGGGTTGCAGGTATGCACTCAAACCATGGCTGATAAAGCCCATCAGAAATGGATGAACACCCATTGAACACTATAATGTGGCACACACTTAAACAAGAAATATCATAGATCAAGTGTGTGGGCTGTTGAAGTCATGTTTTTTGTGCTTAGATACATCAGGAGGGGCTCTGCAGTATGATCCCAGTACTTGCGATGAAATTATCACAGTCTGCTATCCTACACAGTATAATCCTGCGAAAACAACTGCAGCAGAAACACCAAGGTCTTGGAGCAAATGATCCACCACCACTGGCAAGGTCACCACATCCACACATACGTGAGGAGTCAGATGGGGAACCCCCACCTTGCTGTGGGTGTAGGTAAACATAGGCATGCACAATATGCCCTCGCTCTAGCCAATAGGCAATAGATAGCATGCATGCTGACCACCTAAGGGGTACACCTTTCATCCTATGCACATACATACAGTAAAAATGATGCCAGGCAATGCTTGCAACCTTTACTTCCCCGTGTAATGGCTGTGTACTGCTAGCATCAAGCATAGTCATGCTTGCACTTTGTAAGGTGATTGAAATTAAATTTTCAGTTTAAAGCAGCTAACGATGATTGAGCTATGGCATGTCTCGTGCATATGGGAAAAGAAAAAAAAAAGGGAAACAAAGGTTAAACAATTATACAGCTCTGGACTGAACCATTAGCTTACTGCACTTACACAACAGAGCTGTTGTGGGTAATCTCTCTTTGCCAAAGACACAGCCTTGTAGTAACAATCAAACAATGTGCCTGCAAGTAGTTAACATTTCATACCCAGTATTAAACAGTTCATACAGTTGGACATTCTCAGTTGATTGTAAATGTGTACATAATATATTTAATGGACTGAGTGATTGCACATTATTTATGAATATGTTTGCAAAACAGACTTGCACTGCAAATATAGACAATACAACTTGGTCAGTAAGGGAACATGGGTATAACATGTTTAGGCTTATAAAAGCCCTAGGGCCAATAACCTAGTGAATTCCTATGAACCTATGAACCTATGAGTCATTCCTGAATGACAACAGCTGTAACTGCAGGATGATCGAAGTAAGTGCTGAAACTGTAATAGAAAAATAAATGTGTAAGAAGATGAATGAATGGCATATGCCTCCCAAACTGGTACTTGTAAATGTAGCTAAGTAGAATATAAGTTGTTCAGCAATGACAAGAGTATTTGACATGACTGACATTTGTAATATATACTTAAGCAGATTAGCAAATAACCTGACCCATTCAACCGAGATGACCACTATAGACAATGCATTCCAAAAGCTTACTTACCCCAACACAGCCACTAGTGGAGCAATACGCATGATTGAAAACACTCTCCTCCCCTTCAAGTTCCATAACTACATGGTTACCTTTCAATGTAGATTCATCCTTCTGAGAACTCTGAAGACACAAATGAGGTATGAACTCATTAAAATTGCCGAATACCAAACTGTTGACTTTGTGTAGCAGATGTAAACATAGTGTAGACTTTACACCATTGTTAGGTGCTAGTGGCCATCTACTGTGAATGATTACTCTGACTGAAGCAAAGCAGAGTAATGCACAGGCACCCTTCACTGAAGTGGATGTGTCAGGGAGGATACACTTACAAAGTGTGAAACTAACTGTTATGAGCTTTTAAACAAAAACACCCCATATGCATATTTCCTTGGCATAATAACACAGTTTCCTGCCTTTGCTGAAAGCTGTTGTTGACTGCCATGTATTCGTATCACATCCTGAAAGAAAAATGGGAGAATATACACTGGAGATTGCATGTTTAATAGTAAAACATAGATAAGGGAATGATTTCCAGAACACAACGAAAAGGCAGAGCTGCAGTTTTGCAAACATATTCATAAATAATATGTGATTACTCATTCCACTAAATATGTTATATACGCATTTACAATCAACTGAGAATGTCTAACTGTATGAACTGTTTAATACTGGGTAAGTAATGTTAACTGTTTGTATGCACATTATTTGGTTGCTATTGCAAAGCTGTAGTTGTGGCAAAGAGAGATTATCCACAACAGCTATGTTGTATAAGTGCAGTAGGCCAATGGTTCAAATCCAGAGCTGTATAATTGTTTAACTTTTGTTTCCTTTTTTTCTTTTTTCATATGCATGAGGTGTGCCATAGATCAATAAGGGTTAGCTGCTTAAAACTTAACATTTAATTTAGCTGCTTAAAATTTTAAATTTTATTTCAATCACCTTACAAAGCACAAATGGGTATATATTAGATCACTGACCACTTAAAGAAGCGAACTGTGATTAATCGACCCTATGTAAGCGAAAGCTTACAATCTCGAACTGTCAGAACAGCGATTTTTTTTCCTAGGGAAAAAAAAATCACTGTTTAAAAACACATACACACAACACAAGCACACCAAACAAACAGCAATCCACACACTTACACCTAAAATCTAACAACTAACCCTGCACTAAACTATACACACACCACTAACTATCCACTTACCTTAACCCAAACCCTTACCCTAAGGTCCATCACTATCGCACACTCACCTCACCCGCTCCCTAACCCTAACTCACCTAACCCGTCCTAACCCTCGTGTCCACACAATCGCACACATACCTAACCCGCGCCCTAACCCTAACTCACCAAACCCGCCCTAACCCTCACATCCACACAATCGCACACTTACCTGAACCCGACCCGTAACTTTGCACCACAGCACTGAAAATACAGAAGCAACAGAAACGGACAACCAAAATCTTTCCCTAGGAAAGAATTTGAGCTTCTGTTGTTTCGATATTTTCAGCTTTTGCTCCATAGGGTTCGATATTAGAACATTCGAAGGTTTTAAACCTCAATGCTCTAATATAGACCCACACAAACATGCTTTAGTGACGTTGAGTGGAGGTCAGCAACATGGGTGGTAATGACTGCAAAAATTCCACCTGTTACCTGACTGTCTTTGTGGCACAAAGTGTAAATATTTTCAGCTAAAAAAGAGAATATAAGTAAAGCAGGGTTTGAGTCCCACACTAATTATTTTTTACTGAGAAAGAGTCTTAATGAGTATATACACAAGTAATATTTGTTCGTTATTGCTTTTTACACATGTATATTGCCTGTGTATGCACAAACAAGGTTCACTACTTAAGAAAAAAAGTGAAAATTTTTATTTGGTTCACCTTCCTCTGTGCAAGCAGGCTTAGCGATAATGCACAGCAGTTAGCACTCTGGACAGTACTGCGCTTTTTCCCTGTGGCACCACGTATAAGTGCAATGAATCTATGGCCAAGACACAGGTGACCCAGGGTTCAAATCCAGCACACTCCACTTAAGGGTATCCCACTGTAATTTTTCACAAAACTTTGATTACAAAAGGTAACCAATAGCTACATATAGCATGTTAATTGATAGGTATTGTTACTGCTTGCATACACATACTTTTGTAGGTATCATACGTATTATGTGTGTAACTGGTTTAGTATTACAGTGATGATTATGTAATAAAAAATTCAGTTGCGTATCTCTGAAGGACACAATAGTTTACTGACAGTCATCTACACCCCCCCATAACCCAAGTATAACTGTTAAACAGAATGTGTTCTAAAATATGTATCATAGCTCCAAACTATATTACTTAAGTCAGGCAAGTCTATCCATTTCCAGTATATTGTCAGACATTAGTCCTGCATCACACAGGAGAATGCATAAGCCCAAACCTTTTAATGTTACACACATACAGACCTAATTGAAGTTATAGCACCAGTCACTGTTTAAGCTGTATATCTGTAATGACCATGGTTGACAAAAATGTTTTCTGTGACAATGAGGTATAATCACCTGTGTGGAAGTGTATGTATTCTCTTTGACGTTGGCTTGACTGCCACATTGAACAGATTACTTTTAACAGTGTGTAAGTCCCCATAAAATATGTGCCAAGTCATCCCATTGATTCCTTCAAATTCATGACTTAAAAGCCAAGACATTTAGCATTTCAGTGTTGCCCAGTGGACAAAGTGTGACCAGGTATAGCAGCACATATGCCATAAGTCAGTGCCAAATATTGCATAATCATTGCTGTTACATAAACTCCCTTCTTCCTTGTTTGTCAATGTTTCTCTTTGCTTACCATCATATACATGCCGTTGGCATGATTATACATGTTTATGCACTGGTCATAAAATGTGATATCACAAATTGACGGGAAAACATTGCAACTGTTGCTTGAGGATCTTTTCAGACATGACAGGATATGGGAAGAATGGTGCCAGATTCAGGACACAGAGAGAGGTGGGATGTGTAGGAGTCAAAAATAGCTGTTAAACTCATCATGAAGTGGTACAACTGTAGGCTGCTGCAGGGGGACTAAATTGGGTCTCACTATAAGGCTAAGGCTTGGAGCAGCCTAGACAAGGCTATCTGTAGTGCAACTGGAATACCACACACCGGGAAGCAGTATAGGCACTACTATAGTGGCCCAAATAGGCACAAGCAGGCACAACTTGACCAGTGATTGGGTGAGTTTAGAATTGCTAACACACCCCAGTTGTATAAGTGTACAGATCAAGCAACTTTAAATGATATAGAATGGAGTAGATAACCAAGACTGATATGCATAATGCTTTCATATCTCTTCTTTCATTTTCTATTTTACAGCTGCAGAGGAAGTCTTGGCGAATAGGGAGGCACATGCTGAGAGGCTAGAGAGACTCAGAGAGGCAAGGGGGTATGATTGCAGCACAACTGACCCTGATTGTAATAAATATATTGTGATTCCATAGATCAGTATCAAGTTCAGCATGCATATCTTATATCTTAACTGTAACAGCAAGCATGCGAGGTTTCTTCTGTAGCTCTTGGTAATTGTATTAGTCAAGTGTAATAATGTATTCAGATTATGTGGGTTCAATTTCTACAAGAAACATATAGATTTACATTCAACAAGTGTTATTTTTACATTTGAAATGCAACAGCATTGGTTTTAATGCCATGTTGTTAAGTTAATATTTAACATTTTTAAAAGCATATATCTAATTTGGGCATATTCCAAGGATTATTTGTGTGCACTTGTTTTTTGGAGTAGCCAGAATCACACCTTTCTGATGTCATGCTTTTTGACAACAAAGCAAATAATTTTCAGCACAGGGAGGTAGGCTGATTGCTACAGCTCAGCCTGCAACCCTCCGTGGGTTGTCACACCAAAATCTAGCACCTCTGAGATGCTACTTGGTAGTACTGCCTCCACAGCCCCATGGACTACCTGTCCTATCCACATCAGGTAGCATTGCCATGGCTGCTGGTGCAGTGATGCCCTCTAGGCATATTGGTGGAGGCAGTGATTATATCACCCACAAGGAGCTGGCAGGGATGGTGTGTGATCTGATAGAGAATGGCTTTGGTGCTCACATCAGACACCTGGAGAGGTTGCTCATTAGCATAGACAAGAGACTCCCCTATCAAGCAGTCTCACAGGGAAATAAGGAAGGGAACAGTGATGACAGATCTGAGGGTGAGAACTAGATTCTTACTGTCCCACATTTGACAAGCATGTGCCTCCAATGTCCCTTACCTAACTCCAGTCTTGGTGTCAACTAACCTTTTGTGCCCATCACCATCCCTGTGTCTCTTTTGTGTGTCATGTTTGTCTGCACCTGATTTCTCACATACCCTACTTACCTGACCCTGACATTCATATGTCCCTTCCCCAACATTCTTCTCATTTTGAAATCCAAAATAAAAAAATGGCACCTGTCCCACAAAACAAATTGTCCCATATATAGATCTCCACTTTGCATATGTGTCTTCTTGACACACTTGATTTGGTCTATTTGTCTAACCCATCCATGTTGTGGTGACAGTCCAGAATCATCAAATTTTCCCTATACATGTATATTACCGTGTTGAAGAGGTAGATATATATGTTTTTTCCTAATTCCCTCCTGCAAATTCCTTTATTGCTTCCCCTTTGCTCTTCCCTCTGCTTGCCTCATTTCACCATTTTCCTATCTACCCCATTTTCACACCTTTAATCTGATCAAAAATAGAATCACACACCTTACACATGGCCAGAAATGGAATATAAAAAGCATTCACTTTGTGTCCTCTGCATTTTTATGGAGTTTGGCATCACACACCAGTGCTGAGCAGTGCTGAATAGCTTTTCATGTCATATGGCAAAACTTGGTGAGTTTTCACCGTCAGGCACACTCGTCTGCTTATCTCTGCACAATGGTGCTTAAACATATTGCGCTATAGGAAAACATAGTTAAATCAGAGTAAAGGCACTACTTTGAAACAGTTACTCTGACAGTTCTGTACACTGGTGGATATAATGCAGTGTACCTTCCTATGAGGAGTGGTGACATTAATCACTTGACTGATTTTTTTTTGCCCATAGCATAAAGGGTTTGATTCCAGATGTATCTTATATCATTTCTTAGTGTGATGTTATATGTCTGTGATATGTTTAATCACCTACATCTTAACATTTGTCACAGTTATGAATTCTCATGGAGATATATTGGATACTGACCCCAAGAAATTTTCACTGATATCCATCCCCACAACTATGACATATTTATCCAACCTTGTTCTGCTTGTCATAAGCCTGTTGACCCTCTACTAACCCTTCTTTACCCCTTTGTCAGTCACTTCATATTGCAGAGCATGACAGCTTAATAATGTGAACAGACCAAAACATGCCCATGAATGTTACATTAAACATGTTCATGAATATTACATTACACAAAACATGCAACCTTTCACTCCCACCCCTTTATGGGAGTGCATCTGCTAGGCTGATGGATGTACAGGATGGATGTACAAGCTATCTCATGATTTCGGCATACTGACATGACTCTGCTGATGGACAATATGAACATATTACCTTGTTCTTGTAGCATGCAAGGTTTCAAAATCTGCTGTAGGATTCCTTTGTGTCATGTTCAGGTGATGATAGATGAAATGTTCATCTAATATGATTTGGAAACTGTCCTTATTGTGAAGAAGCATACTGCACACACTTTTTGGGATTCCGGACCCAACACAAATAGCATATCTGCTCAGTCATAATAATCATTCCAAAAGATGTACCACCCCTTCTCATTGTTACCAAGTAGTACACACAACTAACTTGTGATTTACAGTGAGGCATGCAAAACAACTACTAGTTGTAGAAGTGTATTGAGGTAGGCATTACTGATACAATTTGGAGAAGACACAAACTTTAGTTTAATCATTGATAGTCACATTTGCAGTCCTGATCACACTTACTTAGCTAATTACATCCTGACACCATTTGTAAAAAAAAGAGACTCATTTGGATTGGAACTCTGAGTCATCTGTGCTCTGACAAGGAGCTCAGTGTTCTTACACCCTGTGCCAAAGAGAAAGCTAGGTAGCAAGTGTATTTTTTACACTCAGTACTGCCCAGAGTACTAATGACCATGCATCACCTCTGAGTATGTTTGTGCGAAGGAAGGCAAACCAAATTAAAGCTAGGCAGAGACCCAGATTTGCTCGTGGCTTAACATCACACAAATGGGGAAGACAAGGCCAACATTTATTTATGGAATAAAACTTTAGCCGCAACATTTCAAAGATAGACTACAGCATACAAATCAAACTAGCTGCCAGCAATTTCTCTGCAAGCCTGACATATGAAACATTAACAACAAACAGATGTATTTTGCAGTTAACACCCATCAGGTCAGCCACTGTAGATCCTTATTTGTGCAGCTTAGCAGTGAGCACCAGTGGACACTATTACTTCAGAAGTCCAACTTGAATTCCTGAAATTCAAACCAAGCATGTACTAATGTTTTGCCATCATCCATGCAAATCAGCTTTTTGGTGATGTGGTGTGTAAAGAGGTATTTAACATGTCTAACTCTGGGTACTGTGCAGTAATCCTCCACTACATGGAAAAGCATTCATAAACACAAGAGAAGGGCAGTGGTGTGTGCTTCACTGAACACATGCTTTCTAATATTCATGTGTGCTCAGCACCAATGCATTTGCAAATGATACATCAGGACTTGAGCCATTGTCATACAGACTCCAGAATT